>NW_022587646.1:0-207192 GCF_003331165.1 Xiphophorus hellerii | reverse complement strand
ATTTCCGAGATTCATTGAATCCAGCACTAAAGCGCACATAGCTTTCCTTTTAGGGTATAAATCTGAATGAATATATAAAATAAAAGTCTTTTTTTCTTTTATGGACGAGTAAAAAATTTTGAGGGAGCGACGGCTCTTAAATGTGTGCCTTACGGGAAAATAAAGGTTGTCTCTGCGTTTTACGAAGAGTACCTGAACGCACCAGCAGAGGGGTTCCTTTCTTCCCTGTCACGTGACAGAGGGCCGCCTGTGGTTGGTGATGTGACAGTGCTGCTAGCACTCGTTAGCTAAGTTTGTTGACTTTCGCAGTTACTCGCGCCTCCTGACCGTTGGGAGAAAAGCTAGCAAAAATGGACAACAGCGGGAAAGAAAAAGAAGCCGCGGCTTTAATGGCGGAGGCGGAGAAGAAGTTAAAGTCTTCCCAGTCGTTTTTCGGCTCGATGTTTGGGTGAGTGTGTGACTGTTAGCCAGTGTGAGGGCCAACTATGCGGAAGGTGGCTAGCTGAGCTGTTAGCAGCAAATCTGAAGGCAAAACATACAGTACCAGTACAGCTGTCGGTGATATACGGTGGTGCTTAACGCTCCAGGTTATCAACGAGTGTTAAAATGTTTCTATAGACCGAGACTGGACACGTCTGGACACATCAATGCGCAATATGTTGTTTTTCACGGCTAAAATAGCGATATACGTTGTGACAATTCCATTGTTAACACAAATCGATTCGGTAACAAGCTATTATTTGTTTATCTGTGACCTAAATGACACATTTAAGTATAAAGTTTCATATGCGTGGACACTTTCTGTAATGTCGCTGCTCTAGCGCCTCCTATTGGAGCAGTCGATCTGTGCAAGTCACATGTCAGTCACGTTTGTTTATAGTATCAAACTAGAAAACATATATTGCACTTAACGTATTTAGAAATTACAATAAACTCCCAGAGGCCGATAAAATATTCAATAAATTCACAAATTAACTGGAGAAAAAAGTCACAATCTTTTAAGCAACAAGGTGATAAGAATTATGTTCTGAGATTGTTTGCATTGTGGCCATAAAAACTGAAGAAGCTGAAAGGAAAATACACTAAAAATGAAAACCTGACGGTGTTCTTTAAGTATGAAGCAGGGCGCACTCTGGACAAGTCACCAGTTCATCAAAGGGCTAAAACAGGACGGACAACCATGCTCAGAAGCTCACTGATTCCCCTGACAGGCGTGTTTTTGGAAGCAGGACTACCTGAAAGAAAAAAAAAACCCAGATTCACAGGGAAAATTTACAAATGCCACACAGGAAGACCGAGCCAGGATTAGAAAGCTGGAGCTCCTTCCTGTGCTGCAAAAAATAACCAAGTCATCATCCTGCCTTTCTGTTGAAGTAAGACTTGATATAAGACAGGTTGTTTGCACATTACTGGTGCTAATTAGTCCGTCACAATAAGATGGTTAACGTTTTTGAAGCACAATTATTATTTACAGGAACACTATAATATATTTTCTTTATGGTTTTGGTTGTTGTTGTTTTATTTTGTACTATTTAAAATATTCTCCAGTTTGAGTGTTAAGAGTTCTGTACAAAACTAACTTTTATTGGTCTTAAAGAGAGTTGTATTAATATGCTATTATTACTATATTACTTAAAAATGGTTTCAAAAAAAACAAAATTATTGTTTATTGCAATAATTTCTTGGACAAAGCAAAATTAGTTATTATGTCACAGAACCAGAGATGGCAGAGTAACTAAAATTTTCACGCAAATAAGAGTAGCACTACTTCAACTTATTTTTACTCAAGTAAACATAAAAAGTATCCGTCCAAGAAATTACTCAAGTAAGAGTAAAAAAGTATTTGGTAAAAAGTCTACTCAAGTACTGAGTAACTTGTCAAAATATCAATCCTTTAATGTTAAAAAATAACGTCATCAGATGGACTAAAATATAAATCTGCATGCTATGTAATAATGTTCAAAAACAAAAGTTCTGCAACTCAACCTGAGAAACTTTCCACCGGTATCTTCAGCTTTAGATCGTAAGCCATTTATCCATTATTATTTTTAAACACAATTCTTTGCTAAGCTAACTGTAGCGTCGCAGCAAATAAACGGTTGATTACATGCAGTCGACCAGCAGAGGGGGCCCACGGACCACCAGTTTGAGGAAGGCTGGTCTAGATCATTATGTTTTAGAAAAGTGTGTGTGTTTTCCAGCGGTTCCTCTAAATTGGAAGAGGCCTGTGACATGTATGTGAGAGCAGCCAACATGTACAAGATGGCGAAGAACTGGTGTGGTAAGAAGGCCGACCTCTTCTCCTTCTCCTCCTCATTCACGACTGTATTTATGATCACTGTTATAACACCAAACCATCTGCTCTCAGCTGCAGGAAATGCGTTTTCCAAAGCTGCTCATCTTCACCTGCAGATGCAGAGCAAACACGATGCAGCCACCAACCTGATAGACGCTGGAAACGCCTTCAAAAAAGCAGATCCACAAGGTCAGTCTGGCTCCTGTATGTCTTTGGTTCTGCTGCATTCTGTGTGAAAATGGCTCAAAATATTGTGTTGTATTGTTATTTTTCATACAGAGCAGCATTTCTTCAGCTTAATTAGCTGATTTGTTCAAAGCTTTCTGATGTTCATGGATTTAAGGCGACTGAGTTTGGTTGCTTTTTCCAGGCTGACCCTCAGTAGAGGCTTTGTGCGGGGTCTGACCATCTGGTTTTTAAGGCCTTCAGCTTTATTTATCCAGGAACTAGAAAAGGAATAAAAATAATAGGTTTTTTTTAATATATATTTCATCTTACTTTAGATACAGAGCCTTAAATCTGGTGTAAGACTAAATACATCTGCTGAAAATATAAGCAATAAATAAATTAACCAATATCTTCCATTTGTATGATTGATTTTTTTTTCCTCATATTTCTTTTTCTAAAGAAAGACTGGATGACAAGAACATTCAGTTTGCTGCTTTAGTCTTATCTATGGTACGGCGTATTAGAGGAATTGTAGATAGAAAAAATTAAAAATGAGGAGTACATTTCCATTAAAAAATCCCCCAAATTTCTAGAAAAACTTGGCAATTTTGAGATTAATCTTGGAAATTTTATAGAAAAAAACCTAAAATTTCAGAGTTTAAAAAGTTGCAAATTTGTTAGAAAAATTTCTACATTTTCTAGACAGCTTGGAAATTTCTGAGTTGAAAAAGATTTTCATGGATTTTTTTTTCCTCAAAAATTGCTGAGATTTGTCTCAAAATTTATATTTTTGTAGTAAATTCTTTACTTTTCAAACTTAGAAATTCTCTGGAAAAAAACAAGAAAATCTCAGCTCAATTTCAAAATGTCCACCTATTGTTCTTTCTACACTGTTGTGCATCCAGCCCATTTGTCAAGGACTGTATTATTCACAAAGACTTCAGCATCTATTTTGTTAATTTATGTAAAATATCTTCCAGTTCCAGATTTAAATTGTTTATTAACAGTTAATTGATCTGTGACATGTTGTACTTGCATTATTATGCCACTGTTACCATTATATTACTTG
This sequence comes from Xiphophorus hellerii, assembly GCF_003331165.1. Classification (NCBI taxonomy): domain Eukaryota; kingdom Metazoa; phylum Chordata; class Actinopteri; order Cyprinodontiformes; family Poeciliidae; genus Xiphophorus; species Xiphophorus hellerii. Next base: position 203,659 of record NW_022587646.1, on the reverse strand, counting down.
AAAATGATCTCAAAGTAACAACATTATCATTTATCGCAGTAACTTTTGGGATAATTTATCGTGCAGCAGAATCAGTTTTCATGACATACGTATTAATGTCTGGAGGTGTTTGGGTTTCTGCTCTCGACTAAATATTTCCTCTCTCTACAGAGGCTATCAATTGCTTAAACCGAGCCATCGAGATTTACACAGATATGGTGAGTTTGTGTTTTCCTTTTATTAAGTTTGGGTTAAAGCTGACTTTTGTAAAAATCGTTGTTCTCGTCCGTTTTCAGGGTCGTTTCACCATCGCAGCGAAGCATCACATATCCATCGCAGAGATTTACGAGACAGAGTTGGTGGACATCGACAAGGTTAAAGAAAAATTAAACCATTCATTTTAATTTGATTTTGTTTACTTTTTTAAAAAATAACCTTTATTTACATTTTTACATACAGGCCATTGCTCATTTTGAACAAGCAGCAGATTATTATAAAGGTGAAGAATCCACCAGGTGAATATTTTAGATAATATCTGAACACTTTTCTGCGCTTTACTTCAAATAGTTAAATATGTAGGTTTGTTAAACGGATTTCCTTTTTTCAGTTCTGCAAACAAGTGCCTTCTTAAAGTTGCGACCTATGCAGCCCAGCTGGAGCAGTACCAGAAAGCGATAGAGATCTACGAACAGGTGAGATGTTAAACATTTAGCGTCTGACGTCTTGCTGAGCGAAGAATCTGTAAAATAAGCGTAAGCTCTTGATTTCAGGTTGGAACTCATGCGATGGACAGTACGCTCCTGAAATACAGCGCCAAGGATCACTTCTTCAAGGCGGCGCTGTGTCACTTCTGTGTAGACATGCTAAACGCAAAGGTGAGCATAATTTACATAAAATTTCCTAGCTGTGAAGCTAGTGAAGCATTAGTTTCTGTGTTAAGGCCGTTTTCTTTGCTGTCCGCTCAGCTTGCCGTGCAGAAGTATGAAGAAATGTTTCCAGCGTTTTCAGACTCCAGAGAGTGCAAGCTGTTGAAGGTAGGCTGACTGAAAAATGACTAAATGTCAACTTGGAGAAAGGTTTCCCAGGCAGCATTTCTGCGTTAAATCTAAGGGTGTTTTCACACCTGACAGTCTGGTAGACCGAATTCGATTGGAGGACAAAATTGCAACATTTGCTAGATTTTCAGCTGCTGTGGTTCAGTTTCACACTGACTGAATCAAACAAACCAACCTCTTTAAAAAAACAGTTCCCCTCCTTGCCTGGGGTGTCGCTGCACCAAGAACCACTGAAGGAAACAACACAAAAACATCTGAAGAAGACATTGAGCGCAACTTTCTTCATCACAAAATGTAAACAAAAGTGAAGAAGTGTCAGATTTTAGCGGTTGTTGGATTTCACTGTCGTCTTTCGTAAAAGACCACAAGTCATTTTTCCTGCTAGCGCTAGATTAGCTTGTTTGTTTTGGTTGTACTTACCCAGAATGCCCTGAGCTGTAGTCGACTTCCTGCTTTTGGAGCAATCTCCGGTCCGCTTGGCGTTCACATAAGCATTCAAATCGCACCAGAGTTCACTTTAATCAAACCAAGAACTGGGTTTGTAGGAGAAGACTGCTCCAAAAGCAAGAAGTGGACTACAATGCAGTGCATTCTGGGTAAATACAACCGAAACAAATGCGCTTGGCTAGTGCTAACAGGAAAAATGGCTCATTTAACAGAGAAAAGAAAAATCCTCCAACTGCTAAAATCTGATGCCACTCCATTTTTGTTTACATCTTGTGAAGAAGAAAGTTGCGCTCAGTGTCTTCTTCAGAGGTTTTTGTGTCATTTCTTTCAGGAGTTCTTGGCGCAGCGCCCCCACAGGCAAAGAGGGGAACAGGTTTTCAATTAGGTTGGTTTGTTTGACACAATACAGTGTGAAAGAAAACCACAGCAGCTGAAAATGTAGCAAATGTTGCAACTTTTATCCCCAATCAAACCGAGTCTACCAGGAGTGAATACATCCTAATAAAACGCACTGATCCATAATCAATATTTAGGTTAGAACCGGGCCAAATATAGTCATAAAGTGACCTTTTTTCACATTTAGTTATCAAACTTTACAGTCCAAAGACACATAGACTTAGTAATATTCAAATATAGTTGCTAAATCTGCTTGTGAAAAAGTAAAGATAATTTCAGTTGATAAGACTTTTTATTTTTGTATAAATTTTTTTTATTTTCAGTAAGGAGGAAAGAATCAAACTGCCATAAAAAGTAGAAATACAGTTTCCTGAAAAGACGATGTAGATTACTGCATAGTTAGTTTAATGTTGTTGTGGAAGTTTGATGTATAATATTGGAGAAAAACTTTAACTATCCCATTTTATTTCACTAATATTTAAAAAAGCCTGTTTTAAAGCATGTTTTACCTAAAGAACAGCTGGTTGTAGACAAAACTCTACCATAATATAACAACACTGCCTGTGGTCTGAAAGGCATTTTAGTCGGTTATTCTCAGTTTGTGTTTTGTAACAGTTTTGGTTTAAAATGAGCTTCTGGTGCAGCGAAATCCCGGCAGGATTTTTATCTGATTTACACGTTTTAATGATCCACAGGTGAATCCGTCAGTCTCATTACTGACCTGATTATCAGAAATTATGAGCTGATGTGCTTGGAGTTGTTGTCTTTTTTGTGTTTATCAGGACCAGAAAAAGATTTAGATACTGAGAGGAGGCTTTGTGCTCCACAGCGCCATCAAGTGGACAGTAAACGCAAAGCATGCAGAGAAATAAATCTAATAATGGCTTTTGTTTGAAATCTAGAATTTTATTAAAAATAAATGTCTATGAAAATAAGCAAATACGATCCTCATTATTTTGGTTTTTTTTATTTTACTGCAAAAACACAAAATATGACCAACTGTTTTTGTATAGTTTTGTGTGTAAATGTCTTAGTGGACTTGGAATAAGACAAAACTAACTTACAAGTAACTTTTCAACAAGAAATAGGAGCTTGAGAATATTAAGGCAATAATTCCTTAATATTAATGGAAAATAATGAAAATTTAATTACAAGAATTTTTTCCATGTTATAAGTGAAATAATCTGCCAGAGGAACTAGAACCTTTTCATTAACAGGCCTGTCACGATAGCAAATTTTGCTCACCGATTAATTGTCTCAAAAATTATTGCGATAAACGATAATATTGTTTGAAGACCTTTTTACACTGATTTAATGGAAATGACGTAATAATGCATGCAATTTCCTGCCAAAGATAAATACACTTTATTTTCAAAAGAACACTAAACACTGGAACTGATAAACAAAATAAACAAAACAACCAAAAACAAAAATAAAATGGATTCTCAGTCTCCATTAACAAAAAACTCACTTGAAAAAAAAAACTAAACAACATAAAGCCAAAGTGGAAATAAATACTGCATTCAACCAAAAGAATGCAGATGATGAAGTCTGTATATTATGTTGCCCTTCAGTAATATTTAGATTTAAATAGAGAAGATGGGCACATCGACTACCTGATGCAATAATTCACACTACATGATTTTTTGCTCCTATTTTTCCCCTTACAACAATCTTAAAACGTTGATCTTTCTAAGATTGTGTGGTGTGTTACGGTAGATTATCGTTGCCGCTCCGATCCAAATCAGGGGTTTTCCCCACTGGGAGCTTTAACGCAGCCTGTTGAATGTGACACGTAGCCAATCAGAAAGCGCGGATTCTCCTCGTGTTTTCTGAGGGGAAATTACGGAGGGGAATCCCAAACAGCTGACACGGCGCAACCCGAAGTCCAGCGGACATTGGAGATGATATGTGGAAACAACATTAATGTTTATTCAACATGCAAAGAATATAGAAATGACAAGAGGAGGAGTTGGAGCGAAATTGCTACCACAGTTGATAAACCCGGTAACTTTTCAGCTGTTCTTCGTTAACGTGACATAAATAGGTTATAATGATTTTCATTCAGTCAGGACTTTACGCTGACACTAGCCACATGCATTGCAGGTAGATTGCAGTAAAGCATTGATTAATGCCTGGTTTTAAAATGAGTTCACTGGACTTGTAGCCATTATTTTGTGCCCATTGTTGGACACCACACGGCAGGACCGAACCCGATCGAACCGTTATACCTAGGATTTCTGTCGGCTAATGTGTGGTCTGTCAGGTTTTGAAAATGGGCTGACAGCTCCTGTGTGCTGGGCATTACAGTAAGTAAAATGAGGAAGGGAGGGTCAGTGGAGAGCACCGGAGTTGAGCCTTTTTTCATTCAGTGTCTTTAGCTGAAAGAGAAAATGGTCGGAAGAGACGATAGTGCCGATAATTAAAATGACGACGATAGTTTTAATTTATCGTACGATTAATCGATTTATCGTTTATCGCGACAGGCCTATTCATTAATATTAAAAAACCATTGACTTAAATTAAACTCCTATAAATTGTTAGTAGTATAGTTTTGATTTTTTCAAGTGTAACAAGATATTTGCACTTGGAACTAAACCAAAATACTTTGTAAGATTTTGTGTTTTTGTAGTGCTGCTCCTGTTTTTTTGTTTTAATTTTGACGTTCTTATCCAGGATGTTTAATCTGACTGAAATATTATCATGTTTAATCTGACTGAAATATTATCAATCAAAAGCTTACAGATTTAATTAAATGTTGGAGGTCTACGCTTCTATTTAGTTGAAGTAACACATTTGATGCGTTCTTTGAGGCGTTTATTGTATTTTGCTCCTTTCTTTTTGTCTTTTTAAACAACTTTTACATCTAAAAATCAGTAACTTTACTCGTTATAACTGTTAAAACCTGTTTTATTTACATTTGGATGGTTAGATTATCAGCTGGTATAAGTTTATACATGGTTGAATAATGAAACGCACTTTTGTACGGTGCTATTGTTTGCTATTTAATGTGTTTTTATTCTAGTGGGTTTTTGTCCCAACAGAAACTTCTAGATGCATATGAAGAACAGAACGTGGACGGCTACACTGACGCGGTGAGTGGGCAAACTGAGGCTTGTTGCTTAAATTGACTAAATGTAAATATGCTAATCACAGGTCTTATATTGTGTAGTTGAGGGACTATTCAAACTTGTAGGGATTCTTTTTTTCTTGCGTTACTTTTCTGTCAGGCAAAAGTTTTAGTTACCTTCATTGCGTTCTGTAACTTCAGGCGGTCGAGGCTACCGCTAACTAGCTGCTACTGGCTAGTTAGCAAACTTAAACCTTCGTTTTTGCCACTGGTTCACTTCTGTTGCCAACCTTTATATTTATAGTTTCTGATCTTAAATTTAATTTAAGCTAGCATTAAAAAGTCTTGAAATATACATACTCTCTCTGTTGCATGTTTTTACTCATTTCATTTTTTATTTTTCTATTCAGCAATCGAACAAGTTCCTGTTTTGTTATATTTTATAAGTTTAATAACGTGAGCCATAACGATCTACAATAACGTATTTGAATTAATATGAGTTACAAACACATTTAATTTCCCTTTTGGGATCAATAAAGTAGTTTTGAATTTGAATTAATCTGTCATTATTTAAAAGCTGACAGTTGAAAAATAATTTTAAAAATAAAACTTTTTTTTAAATATTGTTAAAAATTTTATTTGAACAAAATAATTTAAAATAAATTTTTTAACACTTTTTAACATTATTTTGTTAAAATTTGAACTTTTTTTTTTAAAATTCAGCGTATTATGAGAAACGCTGTTTTTTAATAAAATGGCTCCTTAGAGATAAATCAACCTTAGATTCACTCATTAATCAATAATTCCTTGCATTAACTGTTCAATAGAAAGCTCATACCTAATTTTATTTTTTAGCCAGGTTTTGTTTGATTAAACAGAAAAAAAGCAGAAGTATTTGTGATTTTACTTCATTATATTTGTCAGATTTACAGTTTTCTCCAAACAAAAACCTTCAGCGATGATTCTCTCTCGTTCTTATCATGACACATTACACATTACGTGTGTTTTTTGTTTAATTACATGTTGGGATTATTTCCAGGTGAAGGAATATGACACCATTTCCCGTCTGGACCAGTGGCTCACTACCATGCTGCTACGCATCAAGAAGACCATACAGGACGACGAGAACGACCTCCGCTGACCTCACCAGCCGCCTCACATCCTTCTATTCCCGCTGCATTCATCGTTTTATGTACTCTCTATTTTCTGCCGTCTGCATTATGTCTTTGTTGCCTTTTATTCCACTCAGAACAAGTCTTTATATCATGCGTGTGAACACTATCTCGCTGGCTGCGCTCGGCACCCGGTATTAGTTTTACGTTTGGCATTTTGGCCACAACATTCATGATTGGGATGCAATAATACCAGCAGACTTGAGTGATGAAGATTAAAACTTTATTTCCGCTGTCGTGTGATGAGTGAGAGATCGCGGATAACGGTGTAATTGAAATGTCCAGAATAAACTAAATGAACTGAAATGCGATTTCTGCCTGCAGCGGTAACATTTGGACTTTTATTTTTCTCAGATCAGGGCATTTCTAATTAAAAAGCGAGTCTGAGTTGTAACCCTCCTCTGCCTTAAGCTGCTCTCAGGATGTGCACAGCAGGACGCTTCCAAAGGGCTGGGCGATAATTTTAGACATTAATCACACTTTTTCTTGTTTTTGAACTTTTTTTTTTTTTTGCACAATCCGTTTTTTTTTGTTGTTTTTTTTCCACCAATTCTCATTTTGTAGTTTAGAGTGTTGCACCAAGAACCACCGTCTTGTTTTACAGCTTCTATTTATTTGGACATTGAATTCAGGTCAACATTTAACGGTCAGGTTCAGAATAAAGCCGTAATATTAGTAAAACGAAGAAGTAATTTTTACGAACTCCAAAGCTAAAAACAAAAAACAATCTATCCAAGTGTTTTTCTTGTGTAATTTTAAGAAATTTTTCTGATAAAATTTCATTTTTATTCGGCTAATATTATGACTACATTGTTGTAATTAAACAAAACGTCTCAGTCTGGCCCTAATCCCGCGCTGACTGGAGTAAAAGATATTTTCAGTCTTTTTTTTTTTTTGAAAAAAAGAAAGGGATTTTAAAAATTATTAAAATTGAATCTGGTATGAAAAAAATCTGACTATCCTCATAATTAAATATCTACATGACATTCTTCTTGTAATTAATTTTAAAATCTTGCAGCTTCCCCCCTAATATTGAACTTAAAGAAGGGATGAATTAATTAAAGTCACCTTTTGAAAATATTTTCTGTCATTTGTAAAAAAAATTTTTTTAACAAAATCGATTAAAGAAACTTGAAGTTGGATAAAATCTCCCAATTATGTTTATATTTTCATAATTAAATATCTAAAGGACTACATATTTGGAATTAAATAAAAATTCTTGAGGCCAGGTTACAATATTTTGTTGCACAACTGAAATAAAAGCCACTTTTTAAAATATTTTCTGTCATTTGTAATTTCTGTTTTAAGGGGAAAAAATTAACATCAGATCGAGTATGAAAAAAAAAACTTAAGTAAACATATTCTCATAAATAATTTAAAATTCTTGCAGTTTTCCCCTAATTTTCTGTCGTACAACTTAAAGAAGGGATGACTGAAATAAAAGCAAAATATTTTCTGTCATTTGTAATTTCTTTCCAAAAGATAGCAATTAAAATCAGACTTTATTTTGAAACCTTATCGCCCAGCCCTTATTAGCGGTGACTTTGCATATTTGCTCCCATTTAAAGTCATTTTATTCCTGAAAAGATCTAACGACCCTTGACCTTTGTGATCATTTGCATGGCTTGGAATGAAAGGGGGGTTTATTGGTTTAGCAGAATGGTTTGTATTTTTGTAAGCAGGCTGGTTAAAATGTGTTTGACAGCCTGATGGAGATGCAATACATTTAAAAAAAAGAAAAAGCTTTATGGATCGGGACACTGTGCTCACATCTCCTCCCGATGATCCTGTGAAACGTTTGGTCTTAAGCGTTGTTTGTGATGTCTTGTTGAATAAACCTGAGTGGACCTGCAGCCTCTCTGGGTGTGGTTTACTCCCCGTGTTTGTCCTGCGCTGCCTCATCCGGCTTCATTTTATCATCCACCACTCTGTGATGTGGACGAACTGGAAAAACATCTCCTACCCAGGAAGAGTGGAGAATATTTAAATCTGCTACCGTTTTCTTCATTTCCCCTGTGAGTAGCTTTACTTCCTGCTTTTCGTGCTAAAATGTAAAAGTTCTGCATCAGATTTTACAGACAAAATATCTTTCTAGAATAAACGAACTGCAAAAACACAAAATCTTACCAAAGTAGTTTTTGTTTGGATTGTAGTGTGAATATATTGGTACACTTGAAATAAGACTGTACTAACTTAAAAGTAACTTTCCAGCAAAATATAGGTGAAAATATATATTTTATGTATCACTTTTTCATCAGTATTAAAAAATTATTGACTCAAAACATGCTCCTATATCTTGCTGAAAAGCTACATGTAAATTAGTTTTGTCTTATTCCAAGTGTAATAAAAGTATTTGCACCAGAAACCAGATTAAAACTATTTTTTGTGTTTTTACATTTTCATAATAAGGCCATAATAAGCCAGCTCTGTGTTTCTGAGCAGGCAGGTGTTTTGGGATTTCTTCCTGCTGTTCCTTAGTTTTCAGCAGGTGTATCCTCTAATTGAACACCTGTGAGCAGGTTGTGCGTCCCCCACAGAGCTCGTTCATCACCATAAACAACCAGCAGCTAAAGCAGATTCAACTCATTAAACTGAAAAAAATGTTTACGGTTAAAACTCAGAAAAATCTACATTTTTAACCCTTTGGTTACTGTTACTGAGAGGTAAATTATTCTTGAGTTTCTTGAGATCTTTGGTTTATTTCAACTGAATAAAACAGCTAGTACTTTTTTAGGTCCTTTTTTAAGTCCTAAGTCATTTTTGCCAAAAGTGAAACAAAATGTGTTTAAGTGATTCAGGTTAAACTGACCAGGCCAAATTTTACTGGACGATGAATTATCCCAGAAGTTATTGCAATAAATTATAATGTTGTTGTTTTGACACCATTTTCCAGTAATATAATGGTAATGGTGTAACAATGCAAGAACAGATTATCAAAGATCAATAAATTTTAAATTCTAATGGACATTTGACACTGGAATACATTTTAAATATCCCAAATAAATAAACAAACAAAACAACAAATAAATTAAATTATTAAGTCTCTGTAAATAAAATCATCCTTCAAAAAAAGGCTAGTTGAGACCAAAAAACCAGACTGAAGATTTTTTTGTCATTCAGTTTTTGGTAAAAAGTGAAAAAAAAAAAAAAGAGAAAAGAAAAGCTGAATTTTCCATAAAATTGTGGCACAAAATAGTGTTTCCAATAACTGGCATTCTGAAAAAGCATCGTTACAACAAAGAGATCATCAAAATGAAGATTTATTTTTTAATGCTAGTTTTGTGTTTGAGTCTACAAGTGTCCTAAAAAAATTATGAAAAAGTTCAATATGTTTGTCAATTACTTTAGAAAATAAAACTGATGGATCCACAGAGAAATGTTTCAAGTCTTGATTTGTCATTTTGACTACAAATGTCCACAAAGCTTTGTCAATCTTCTGCTAATGTTAAAAAAAAAAAAAAAAATTCTATCTTGGCGTTTCCATTAAATAAACAGTTAAAATAAAACTTGAACAAGTTTGTTTATGCTATAATTCATTTTTAAAAAAATGCTGCGTCATCCTCCTCCAACCACTTCCTGTCATCTTCTTCTTCTTCGTGGTTTTGAAATTTCTGCTTCCATTAAGCAAATTTATCTTCGAAATGTCAAATTGTACAATTATTTGGTCAATAAAAACGCACCATTTATAAAGAGGGGAAGGGACAACAAGTCACTGCTGAAGAAGAAAATTGTTTAGTTTGGTGTCATTCAGAGACATTTCAGTTAAAATATTATTTTTTATTGATCTTATGTAATATTTATTTTTAGACGGTTCTCATCGTTGTATGTTATCAATAATTCACACTATGTAATGAAATGAAGGACAAAAAGTACTGGAAGTTTCTCACAATAGTCTCATTTTTCTTGCATGCATATTCAGTGCACCTGAAAATGTCAACCAACTAAACCATACAAGGGTTATATACACATTTTAATTCAGTGTGGATTAGAGAAAATCCTAAATAAATATCAAGTTTGTGCAATAAATTCTTGTATTTACAATTGATCTCAGTCATTTTTTGTACAATCATCCCCTTGAAAAAAATTGGCCTACGCTTTACAGATGAAAATCAAGTTTTTGATCAAATAGTTGATATGAAAACAGCAGTTGGTCAATAGGCGTTCATTGGGAATAAGTGGTGATGTGTAGCTAAAACTTTTCAAGAATCTCTAAGGATTTCGGCTCCAGGTTTGAGGCATCATTTTTCTGTTCTGCAGGAACATTTGGAGCGTAACCTCTGAAGAGATCCGTCATCTCCGCTGAAAGATGATCCATCTCTAGAAAAACTCCTCACACCGCTTTGCGTGCCCTGTTCTGACCTTATGAGGTTTAATCAAAGACTCTTTGCCATGGTCCTCTCTGTTTCACTTCTGATCCTCTTCTACTTGACCGTAAGTCTAGAGAAGATCAATACCACCAGAGTAGCAAACTTCTCAAAGCAGGTGAACTTCACATCATCCCCTGTGAACCCTCACACCCCAGTGATTTCTGAAGACTTGAGGAAGATCATCCCTCAAGACTTTACGTACTGGAACCGCCTGTTTTACTCGGCAGTGACGAACATTGAGGATAATGACAACCCTTCCAGGAGAGCGTACCCCTGGTCGGCCTGCAAGGAGGAGAACCAGGAGGTTCTGAGAATAAACGTTCATGACTTTGATTCCTACCCTCCACTATTCCAGACTTACCTGAAGGGCATAAACTGCAGATCTCCTCCGATCCTAATCAACCAACTCAGGAAGTGCAACAACCACACCTTCCTGCTTTTTGCTATCAAGTCATCCCCCGCAAACTTCGAGAGGAGACAGGCGGTGCGGGACACTTGGGGTCGAGATGGGGTGTACCAGAACGGACGGAGGGTGCGCTCGGTGTTCTTCCTTGGCAACTACCAGCCCGATGACCCAAACCTTGGCGCACTGCTGTCGTTCGAAGCCAAACACTTTGGAGACATCCTGCAGTGGGACTTCCACGAGTCCCTCCTGAACCTGACCCTCAAAATGGACATGTTTCTCCAGTGGACAGTGAAACACTGTCCACAGGTGTCCTTCGTCTTCAGTGGGGACGATGATGTTTTTGTCAACACTGATGGACTGATCCGATACCTGGAGTCTTTAGACGCCTCTCAGGCATCTGAGCTGTATGTTGGACACGTCTTGGAATCAGCAAGTCCAATCAGGGACCCAAGAAGCAAATACTACATTCCTCTGACCTTCTACAGCGGGCCCTACCCTGCGTACACAGGTGGAGGAGGGTTTGTCATCTCCGGAGAGTTGATACAGTCTCTTTCTTTCGTTTCGAAGCTGTTTCCTCTGTTCCCCATAGACGATGTTTACATGGGTTTGTGCATGAAGGCACTTGGAATCACCCCCAAGTGGCATGAAGGATTTCAGACCTTTGACATCAGGAAACAAGACCGCGGAAATGTTTGTGTCCACAAGCAGAATCTCCTCATACACCAACGATCCCCAAGGGAGATTGAAGTAATGTGGAAGAACATCCACAACCCCCTGGTGTCTTGTTGAACTGATGGATCACCTGCACTAGTTTCCATTCTTACCATCTTACAACAGATGGCTTTGGGGGAATGTTTTCCGGTTACAGTTTTAGCTAGGTGAGGTTCATGACTGGCACTCCACCAGAGTTGGATGTACAAATCCAACATCTAATATTGTAATGCTTGTATTTCAGTTTTGACCTTAACTAATGTAAGATTTCAATTAAGCTTTGATCAATTAAAATTCAACAACATTATGGCAAGAAAAATAAAACATTTAATATGACTTTTTAAAATTTTGTCTTCTTTTATTTTTAAAAATCCGACAGCTTCAATGGGGATGATTGTCAAGAAGAAAAGCAACCTTGAACGGTTTTATTCCAAGTTCTGACTGGATTTTTCTTCTTCTTCTTCTGTTTGGTGGTTGGCAAACAACAAAATTGGTGCATTACTGCCACCCACTGGTCTGGAGTGTGGACCAGAATGTCACTCAAGAATTAAATTTTGTTATACAACTGTTTAAGGTAACAAAATATTATCAGATAAATTTTACTTTTCAAGTTATCTCTACTTAAATTAACTAAATATCTTTTAACTTTAATTCTATTTAATTTTGGTTTAATTGTTGTCTTTCTTCCTCATAAGTTTGATGACTTTGAAGAAGAGCACCGTTTGTCCTTTTGGGCTCAGCAGCGCCCTCCGTCAGTGAGGCACGGTACTTTCACCTCAACTTGCACATTCATTTTCAGCCAATCAGAAAGACTATCATTCACATTTATTAAATATATTAGACATTGTGTTGAACGTCAACATGGTTAATTAAATAAATATATTAGCAATATTGACCCTTTGCAACTACGTCACTTAATCATTTAAAACGCCATGATGGACGTCAGAAGTGAGGATCGGGAGTATTGAACAAAGCAACTAAAATTGTTTTTCAAAGTTCTTTTTGTCAGTTTATTCATGGCTTCTACTCGTTCAAGACGAGCTAATTTGTCTGTGAACGTAACACACCTGGTTGGGGCTCATAGACAGTGGTATTTACAAAAGCTTGAAATAGCTAGCTTAGAAACCGGCCCGTACCTCCTCGCTCAAATTGCCGCCTTTGCCCGAATTTACAGTTATTTATATCATTGTGTCATAAACGGAGTTTCCCCAAAGCAGCATTAAAAACTTACAAAAGACAAGATGCTAACAGTTTTTTTCCATACATGCTAGGCTACATGACCTAATTTTCCATGGTTCCCGTCTTCTCCATAAAGAGATATTTGATGTTCTAATCATACTTATAAAGTATATGAACGTTAGTCTTACCTTGTAAAAAGTGTTCGCTGCAAATCCGTGATAACACCGAGGGCTGCCGGTCATTATGACTGACGGCTGCCATCCATCGCCAACGCATCTTTCCTCATTAAAAGTTACACAATAAAATTACAAGTTTAGTTTTCATCCTACTCTGCAGCACCCTGACATTTTGTATTATTTTTTTAACTACAAAATCAACTTAATAAATGCGACATTAGGCTAGCACGTGCGTTTTTTTTTTTTTTTTTACAGATTTAACAAGACAGCATGTTGTTTTGACGTCCGTCATGGCGGAGCGGGCAGTTTCGAAGAGAGTGACGTCACGTGCAAAGGGTCAATAAAGAGACCGCAATGGGCATGCGCCAACTGCCTGCTTCATTCGTATGTAAAACAGCGCCACCATAGACGAGGAACAGCACTACACTGCCTCACCCGGGGCTTACAAACAAAAAGGCACATTTTTATAAATTCAAGTAGACAAAGATGAACAGATGGATATAGAATTACATCTCATCTACCCTTTCCTTTAATATCATGTTGATTTTTAAATAAATACTTGAAGACAACCAATGTTCTACAGTTTATTTTAACAGATCTACAGTTTTGAGAAAAATGACATTGTGTAACATCATCTCAACAAACAAAAACTAACGGATAAACCCAATGACACACGAGGAAACCTGCTTATCAGCTGTTGAAAGGGAAAGATGCAATGACAAATAGAGGTCAACTCTCCATAATACATCCTGCTTTCAATTTAATTAATCTGTTTGATCTGGATTTTTAAAAAAAGTAGGGCTGGGCAATATGGATTCAAAATAAAATCAATATTTTTCATGCCAGATGTGATTTTAATCTATTTTTTTCTTGCTTTCTTTTCTAAAAAAGAAATTACAAATGTCAGGAAATATTTTTGAAATTAACTTTTAGTTCAACCATCTCTTCTGTGAGTTGTATGACTGAGTAACTAAAGCCAGGCTACACAAATTTTATTTAATTACAAGAATATGTTTATATTATCAAAATAAAAACAATTTTACATGAAGAACATCTTAAAATTAAGAGAAGTTGCTAACTAACAGTTAACTGTAACTACACAAGATGCTCAACATTCCTCATTTTAAAGTTATTTTCATTCTCCTATTATTACAATTATTCTGGCAATATTATGTCATTATTATCATTTTTTTCTGTCTTAAATTCTAGTAATTCTAGTAGTTAAATAAAGAAAATTGTAGCCCGGCCCTGACGTTCTGTTGTAGAGCTGACCTGAATTCAAGTTGTATAACAAGATGGCCGCCCCGGGCACGATGACGTCACACTGAACTATGGAAACGCAACACGTGAAAGAAAATTAAATCTATCGCCCGGCCCTAAAAGAAACCATCTCATTTAGGTAAAATGTGCCTTTTGTCTACCATAAGGCACCAAAAACCATTAGAAATCATTTGTTTTGAAAGCATATGTGCAGAATGTGCAATGACACATCAAAACTGTTACATGAACACAGCATGTGGTGTGCAGCTACTTCCAGTCCTCACACACTATTGCATATGGCGGTTATTTCTCGTACAGGTCGAGGGGGTAGTGCTCTTTGTACTGCTGGATGTGCCTGAACAGGGACTCTCTCTGCTTGGCCAGGGTGGGGTTCATTTCCTGGTAGACGTCGGTAAACAGCAGCTCTGGGTTGGGCTTCAGGCGCCTCTCCGCCCTCTCAAACGCCTCCATCACAGTCTTGCGTGACTGTTTCCTCCAGCTGCGCTCGTCGTCCTCGCTCCACCAGCCGCGCGCCGTCATGTAGTGCCTGAGCCGGGAGATGGGGTGGTCCTGCTTGTCCCAGTAGTTCACCTCGTCCACGGAGCGGTAGGCCGAGCTGTCGTCGCTGGTGCTGTGATGCCCGATTCTGAGGAAGGACCAGAAACATCCATCAGGCTTTTCATATTTTTACATTTGAGAGGGAAAGTAGTTCCTTCAAATAAACAACCTGAGAGGAGATTTTATCAAGAATTTGGTATTCAAATCCAACTGCACCGTGAACCTTTGTTACGCTTTAAATATAGAATTAGAATAAACTTTAACTATATTCAAACTGAATATAAATATAGACATGTTGCAATGTGACGCAAGACCCCGCAAAAAGCTGCTAGCCGACAATGGCTACCATTGGTTTTAGCTGTCAAGTTGTTAACATAATGCACTAAATCTTAAATGTACGCTTGATATATGAAACAAAAGGGGACGCAGTGCTTTGCTGCTAATTGTCAACACTACAGCAACTAGACTCCAAGGTCAGGAAAAAGTTTTAAGAAAAAAATATAGGGAGGGTGAGGGACGTAGGTCACTCATGCTAGCTTGACTATGACAAACCTAACACGTAGATATGCTGACGCGTAGATATTCGAGTTTGATTGCGCATTCACACCTCCACAAACGAACCAGACTTTCTAGACAAACAACCTAGAGATCGATTAATGTGGAATAAACAGGATTGGTGTGAGTGCACCCTAAGATACGTCTCTACTTCAAGCTTCTGGTATGGTTATTGGTACGTGTTGAATTTGCATCAATAGTCATTTGTGGTGTATATGCACCAAGTTAGGTTTCTTTGAGGAGAATTCAGAAATCAACCAGGCCCCAGCTGATCAACACAGACAATATGGTCCAAGACTACTGGAGACAAAATCTTAAAAGGTTGCTGCTGAATTAAATTGCTTTTATTTCACTAAATTTTTTCAAAGGACCAGATTTATATTTAGACCTGTTGAACTTGTGTTAAAACATAATAATCCTTTATTAGCAGTTCAGTGAAAGGCAAATGAACAGATGAGCAATAACAACTGCTAAGTGTTATCTCATCTAATGTCTTACAATAAAGAAAAGCAACACTTTTAAATTATTATTTTTTTCTAATTTGCTGGTGAATTGCACTGCTTGGGCCAGAATTAATGCAATGAAAATATTGTGAGTGATTATATTTTTATGAGGAAGAAGCTTAGAGACATTTTACTCCATTCACACTGTGGAGGCTTTGTCGGCTTAATCTAAGAGGTTTTAGTAGTAATTCGATTCCGGTCTGAAGTGGGAACACCTGAAACATTTGAGAGTGAAAGTATTTCCTTCAGACAACTTGTGGAAATGTCCCCTTCACAAGAATTTGTTAATCAAATCCAAAAGCACTGTCTGCTTCTGGTTGTCAGGAACGTCTGACAACTTCTGGTTGTTTAGATGTAAAATGATCTTTGGACAGGTGAAATCCCAACTTCATTAAACAGGTTAAATGTGCATTTTAATAACAATAAAGCTGCTATTGTGCTGAAAGAAATAACTGTTGTAACTTTCCTTTGCTGCACACGTCTTTTTTTTAATTCTTCCCCTCTCTCACTACTTGACTGTTAATGTTTTGATTCGGAAGTGAGGATGGAGTGCGTGGAAAAAAGATCAAACTGCGAACCTGTAAGTCATCGCCTCGATAAGGAAAGGCTGGTTTTCAGCCACAGCCCTGCGCCGCGCTTCCTTTGTGGCGTTGTAGACGGCGAACACGTCGTTTCCATCGACACGGATGGACAGCATGCCATAACCAGGCCCTCTAGCAGCTGGAGAAAAAGAAGAAATGATACATAATTTCTTTGATTAGTCAATTAATTCAATGATTAATCAAATTAATTGTGATTAATCGATTGATGAAATAATTGTCAACTAATTTATTAATCGTTAACTGGATTATAGAGACTAAAAAAAGGCCATTCACTGAAAGAACAACACATTCGGTGCAGTAATTAAGCCAAAAATGTATTAAAAAGTCTTAAATCAATTTTTATAAATAATTAATTGTCAGAATAATCAATAGATTAATGAATGATCAGAGGTGTTTAGAGTACGCAAACAAATTGCACACAAGTAAGAGTAGCAATACTTCAACATATTTTTACTCAAGTAAAAGTAAAAAGTAGTCATCCAAGAAATTACTCAAGAGTTATTTTGGTAAAAAGTCTACTCAAGTATCAATCATTTAATATTTAAAAATTAAATAATCATACGGACCAAAATTTAAAGTTAAGTGGACATTTTGATATTTTAATTTCATTCAGTGGTTAAAAATCCAGAAGTTTTACTCAAGAGTAGAGATACTTTATAATAAAATTACTCAAAGCACAGCATAGTAAAAATACTCCTATAAGTAAATTTTTTCCAAAAAGTTACTCAGGTAAATAGTTACTACCCAACTCTGTCTACGCCTAACTGATCAACCCATTTGGATTTTTAAAACCGTCTCACCGATGCCGTCGCCTCTGTACTGCTCGTTGGTCGGGGTGGAGATCGCATAGCCATTGTTGCGACAGAAGAAGATCAGCGGACACTCGAGGGTCGCTGAGAAGTTGAAGCCGGCGTGTGCGTCCCCTTCGCTGGCCGCTCCCTCCCCGAAGTAACAGATCACCGCCCGGTTCATGTTCTCCCTCTTCAGCGCGTACGCAGCTCCCGCCGCTGAGAAAAACAGGAACATTCAGCGTCAACATTCACATATCAGAGGTTAAATCAGGGTTCATACACTTTTCCCATGGTACAATTTCAGCACTTTTCAAGCATTTAAACGGGAGTTTTCAAACTTTCCCCAGCACTACATATTATATGGTATCATTTATGACTGTTCTTGATGTTTTATGATATTAATCTACATTACAAAACAGAGACGAACTGATATAAAACAAAATGTAGTTTTTAAATGTCTCTCATACATCCTACAAGCCTAACTGATCTGAGAATAAAACGCTAATTTGACATAAAAATCCTCCAATTTTAGTAATGTTGTATAACGTATAAAATATGAGACAACATATATTTCAATTACACAGATCAATAAGTAATTAGGAGTAATAACTATTTTTAACATTGAAACAACCCAAACAAATCTTGTTGAGGTAAATTAGATGTTCAAATTAAATGTTTAAACACAAAATACAAAGAAGGCTACAAGAAAAATCTAAAAAAAAATTATGTTATTGCAAAGTTTTCTGGCATTCAGCAAATAGAAATAATTTAGGTAATTATTAATGACCTAAAAGAAAAAAAGTTTAATCTGATTTAACTTTAAGCAGTGAGGAAAAAAAAAGGTTTTTTATTAGGTGTATGAAAACATCAAGTTTCAACTATATGTGATGTTTTCAAAATTTAGGCTTTTAATCCAACGTTAGATTGAACTTTATTACAAAACTGTGTAGTTTGAATATCGAACATTTTTAAAGGACTTTATATAGAATTCAATTCTTTCCAAACATTTTGTTAAGGTAAATAACCTTCCTGCTCAAATTAAACAACTAAAACATAAATACAGTATCTTCACAAACCTTTGAAATCATAGAAAGTTACAAAAAAAATATCTAAAAATGTTTGATGTTTCCAGCATTTAACAGATAGAAATAATTTTAGGAATTTTAACTGGGACTTGATTATTTAAGTGAGAAAAAAAAGTTTCTTTTATTAGGTGTGTGCAATAATGTTTTCCAAATTTAGGCTTTTAATGAAACATTAGCTTCCACTTTATTACCAGACTGCGCAGTTTGAATATCAAACATTTTCAAGGACCTTTTTCCATAAATCAAGCACTTTCCATGTCTTGAAAAACCCTGACTGGAGCATTTTGAAGGATTTCAGGCGAACCCTGTTAGTTACAAGTGGCTGTGCGGCCTCACCCTGAGGAATCTGCGTGGCCAGAGGAGACGAGATGGTGACGAAGTGCAGATCTTTGCAGCCGTAGTGGACAGGCATCTGGCGGCCCTTCCCAAGGTCGTCGGCGTTGGCGTAGCACTGAGCCATGAACAGATCCAGGGGGAAACCGCGGTACATCAGCACTCCTGAGGAGCCACAGGGGAATATTCATATATGAAAACCACAAACGGTAACGGTCATCATACAGCTAACGGAACCGAAATACAGAATCAAGGTGGCGAATAACTCAACTGGAAGGAAAATGTTTGACATATATTGGCATTTATTTTAGTTGCAGGACTGGATGAAAATGTTTTAATCGAGTTAATAGCAGGGTCTGTAATTTATGACATTTTAATCAAAAACTATACATCTAAAAAAACCATTTTTGTTGCTAAATCATTTTATGATTTCAACAACAAAGATATTTATTGTTTTTTAATCTGTTTTTTAGGTTATTCAACCATCAGATTGGAGCAAAAAATGCTTTTATATCATTCAGCTTTCCAGAGTTTCAAGAACCCTGATCGTTCGTGGAACTGAAATAAGACAAAACTAACTTAAAAGTAACTTTTCAGCAAACTATAGAAGATTAATTTAAGTCAATAATTCCTTAATATTTATGAAAAATTACTAATTCCACTGGAAGATTATTTCACTTATTGTCTTATATAACATGTGAAATAATTTGCCAGTGGATTTTTACCATTTTATAAATCAAGCTTCAACAATTATTGACTTAAAACAAGCGCCTGTATCTTGCTGTAATGTTCTTGTAGGTTAATTTGGTTTTATTTCAAGTGTAATAAGACATTTGGTTTAGAAACTAGATCAATAATACTTGATAACATTTATTTTGCAGTGTATATGCAAAAAAGATACTCAAGTAAAATGAAACCAGAATTAAACCTGTTAAATTTTATTCCATTTTTATTTTCTGTTGATCTACCACAAAAAAGAAAATCAATAAAATACACTGGAGTTAGTGAAAAAGCCCTAGGGGTGTAAATACTTTTGAAGCAATGCATGAAATGCAAAACAATCCTCAGGCAATACTTTGAATAGAAACAATGACATTTACAGGGTTAAAGGTCGTAAAGTATAATAAGAACAGCTTTTTTCGTACCAGCTTCTCTGTATTGACCAAAAACCAAATCATTAGACTCGAGAGCTGCAGCGCTGCCGATGTGCGTCCCCTCCTCTCCGTAGTTGGTCATGTAGAAGGAGATTCGACCCTGAAAACAAACAATCGCATCTTACATCAAATTGCACCTGTTGTCCGGTTAAACATTGAAGTAAAAACCGGACCTGTCTCTGAGACTCGTAGAGAATCCGGTCCATCGTGTTCAGCAGCGTCATTTTCTGGTAGAAGTTTAGAACCGTCTCTTTGGAGAGCTGAACGGGAAACAAACAGCAGAGCTCCTAATGTGAACTTTAACAACGACACATACAGGTAGAGTGGATTTACCTGGGGGTCCTCAGAGGGGTTGATTATGTTGCCCTGCCTGTCCATCACCCGGTACACGGGAATCCCAGAAATAACATTGGGCTGAATGAATTCAAGACGGTCCACAAACTCTGCTGAGGCGCCAGGAAACTGGGGCTTTTCCAGAGACGAGTCAAAGGGCTGCTGCTGTTGCTGTACAGCCTGGAGGAGGAAAAATTCATCCTTTTATTCTCAAAAAGCCTCCAGTATGTGAGTAACTACAGATCTGACTAGATTACTTTGTAATTCTTGATACAAAACAGTAGAACTAGGGATGCAAGAGATCTATTAATGAGTTAATCTAAAGTCGACTAATTGATAAGCAGCCATTTTCTTAAAAACCTGAGTTTTTTCTTCTATTTCCATAACAGGAAGAGCAATTTTTTCAGAATATTCTGAATTAAAAATATATACTTTAAATTTTAACATTATTTTGCATCAGCTGTTGAAAAACACTGACTGAATAAACTGAATTTTTTGGTTTTCTCACATTATTAAACTTAGAAAACATAACACAACAGAAACCTCTTAGATTTTTGAATAGAAAAATAAAGATGAAAAGAAAAAATATCTTAAGCACTTCTTTCCCAATGTACAGAGATATTTATACGGAAGTACCGTTTGTGTTTACTCTTGAAGAAATTAACACTAAGCTTTATGTTATCACATCCTCAACTTCATAGCAAATCAGTAATTTTTTAATAAAAAGCTGACATTGCTCCATTAAAGTGATAAATTAAGCTTCTCCGGTGTGTATATTTCAAAACAGAACCGCATAAAGTGCATTTTCCATCCCAAACCGGACTCCGTTTGGACCGTTGCCCTTTCCCGTTCTTAGATATCTCCGCGATCTTTGTTTCTGTTTCAACCTGTCCAACAACGGCTCCGTTTATGGATGACCAGTGGCGCCCTCTGCTGGAAGGCGGCCAAACTACAACACTAAAAGAAGATCTAAGCGGACGTTATTAGTTAATCTATTGGAATTAATTTAGATTTAATAAGCAATTCATTGTCAATAAATCGTAACTCGATTAATTGTTTTCATGTTAACAAAAAAGGAAAGAAAAACTGCATGGATATTTGCCTATTTAGAAGCCAAAGACTTGGTGCAGCACAAAGGGAGTGTCTGACTAACGGACCGTGAAGTCTATATTTGCATTGGAGCAAATGAAGACACAGCGTCCACCAGCTGGGTGTCCTCAAGACAAAATAAGTGGTGAGATTTTAACTTCTATTGTCTGGTTAAAAAAAATAATAAAAAAAGTGATATTTCTGGTTCCTGCTTGAATGAAAATCTTAAAATGTATTAATTAGTCTGTTTTAAAGCACGTTAAAGCAGTTAGTCACCATAGACTCATAAAACCAGCTCTGAGAAGATCATGTTCACCTCTAGGTGGCACCACAGGTTAACTAAAACAACAACACTTTGATTAAGTTGTTTCTTTCCCAAATCTAAAGACTAAATCCTTGTCCTGTTTGCCCACCTCATGCAGATTTATCATCGGATACCTGAACTTGTCTAATATGGACACTAAACAAAATACAATAAACTGTAATATTTCAGCTCAATCTGACACTTCAGTTAATAAGATTTAATCCATAAGTGTAAAATAACTTTACATAGATTTCTACATATTAAAGGGGTGGCATTATGTATTTCCAAAGGAACACAGTGCCATCTTAGAGTACAATCAAGTAACTATGTTACCTTCAAGTGGCCTAGAAAATTATGGACAAGACAGTATTTAACACATTCTACAGGAACGATAAACCACAAAACGTTAGGGCTATTTAAGCTGACTGATCAGAGTGTTTTGTCCAAGTATATTCAAGGAAAGTTGAGTGGAAGAAAAAAGTGTGGTGGAAAAAGGTAAAAAGCCGGTAAAAATGCCAAATGAGGCATTAAGCCACTCCTGAAACGGAGACGTCAAAAAAGTCTTACGTAGCCTAAGAGCAACAAGGACTAAATCGGTGGTTCTGAGTTCTGGTTATCAGAGTCTACAGTCCAGCATGTTCAACTAGTTTCCATACTGCCACACACCTGACGAACGGTCAGCAGCACTACAGTGGAGGAGGTAAAACATATTCGTCCTGGTATCTGTATGACTTTACTATTGCAGTTACTTATTTACACTGATTAGTATTTAATGTGCAAATAGATACATTTTTAATTAACCATCTCAGTTGCACATTCCTTTGGAACAAAGCACATATGTTGAATTTTTGCCCATACAGTACAGTACCTTTATTCTTTATTTATACACTTCATTTGTTTACTGCTGAAAGTACGTCCTTCAACATTTACAACAAAGCTTATTGGTACCCGTATGTAGCCTGCCATGTAGGTGTTCTAAAATAGCTGGTGCCCTGGTTGGTTTGAGTCCTCACACCCCTTTGTTTGACCAATAGAAAGGAAGCTAGCCAAAAGTTTAGCCGGCCGCTAACTAGCTATATAGCTGGGTTTCAGGGTCCGAACGAATGGAAATAACGCAAAAACATCGAATTTATAATGAAGTCGTATTATTCCATTAGGGTGTTATGTCTTTTGCTTTATTTGTCGCCTGCATTAGTCTCAGAGATGCTAACATAAGTATGTTGTTTATAAACTATCGCGAGAATTCGATGACGCATATAACGCGTTCATGTACATTTTGGCACCAAGGCAGCCAAATAAAACGCTCGCCATGACCCTCTTTTTGCTAAGCGACTTTAATGCGCAATCACTCCACCGAGTTAGGCCAAAATGAGGCATCCTCTGGAGACCTTTGTGGGTTACATACAACTAAACCCATCTTTAAATCTGTATTTCAGTTTGATGTGACGCCGTTTAAACTCACAGTAACTATGAAGGACCGACGCTGCTGCAGCAGCCTCGGCGTCTTCAGTGCAGCCGTTTGCCGAACAGCATGACGACATAACCCAGATATTCTGCTCATACCGCTAACAGCCGCCATCTGAATTCTTCAGCCGCTTGGTAGAAATCCCAGAAACAGTACTGCTACACGGTTACAGTAACGAGTTTGACTTCAACAGGATAAAGTGGAAAAACTCTCAGACCTCCACTGCTCCCAATCACTCTTTCTCTTTCGCTATTTACGGTTGGGTGACGCCACACTGCCACCTTTAGGCCAGATAGTGACACTGATCGGGCTCGCCTCTTAAAAAGCAGAATACAATCGACAGCTGTTCAGTAATTCTAGAAACAACTTTTTAAAACAGAATTTCTGAGACTTATCTCAAAATTTCTCAAGTGTCTTCTAGCAAATTGTCCCCTTTTCCAAAAAATGATTTTTGTTTTAGAAATTATAGATAATTTCTGAAATTAACCGAACAATTTCTGAGTTTATTCTAGAAAAAGGAAGATTTTTTTTTTAAATACAGAAATTTCTTCTTTTTTTCTTTGTAGAAATTTTTATAAAAGGAAAAAAAACAAAACAATTTCAAGTTTTTTCTAGACAGTTTATCTCCATTTCTAGATGTGTTTGGGGTTTTTTGGCCAAGATGCACTTTTTCTTGCTGGGTTTCAGATGACGTAGCATCGACGTCACCCAATGCAGATGGAGGGCAAGAAGTAAATGGAGCCTGTTTACTTCTGTAAATCCAGCATCAAAATGCCTAAAGTCTGAGTCTAAGGTTGTTTCAACCGTTCTAATAGAGAGAAAGATCAACGTTATTTTCGTCTTTCGCAGATAGTTGGTCAGAAGGGAGTTCATTTTAAAAAACTTACATAAAAATGAGGAGAAATGTGAATCAATCTATGGCTAAAAACAGGAGATGTGGAAACTAACGCCAGAGTTTCCAACGCCCACCTTCTAACAGGTAACGATCGCATCGTTTAAATTGTATTTTCAGATATTAAGGTAAGATATATTATGTTTACGCCCTAGCGTGGTAGTCCCCAGAGTGCTAATGTTGTTAGCAGCTAGCTCAGTGCCGAGTCCCGGACAGAAAAAAATTATGTTTATTCAGTTGGACTTTTATGCTTAAAAAAAAAGGTAAATAAATTAAAAATAACCTACCCAGCTATACAGTCACAGTGAGCTGTGACTGTTCCCCCACATGGTTCCTGTCTGGCTACGGACTATATTCGTGTGACACAGAACATCCGGGTTTCTGCAGATCACTGAATGGTTGACCTACATTGGACCTGAATCCAGCAACAACTCAACATTAACGTACAACTCCAGCATGAATTTGGCTTTACAGAAGCTAACTAAATTATTTACCGGGAGATCCAAGCTCATATAAATAACATGGGTAATATCTAGTTTGTTGTTAGCAATAGCATTGTTATCATAGACTAATTACTTAAAATAGTACAACTCACCCGGCAGAAACAGCCATGTAATGTTTCTTTTGATCCTAAATGGTTGACCCAACTTGAAACAAAATAATTTTATGCTCCAGGTTTCATCTGGCTCGTCATATAATATGAAGTCTGCAGCTCCAGATAGTGAGTTATGTGGATCTCCTCGACACCAGGTAGTAAATCCTCAAGGTTATAATAGAAGTCTTTCTTATAAGGTCCATAAGATCTGTTCCGTTATCGTACTCGCTGTGATCCATTTTGCTCTGTTTTGAACCAGAAAAATCCATTTCAGGGTCACAAAGCGGGAACTCTTTTCTTTTGTTAGCTACTTTGAACTGCAACATCATGTGTCAGAAATGAACTCTAAAAGGCTCAGTTTCACATGCTATGTTATATTACTTATATTTGTCATTAACAGTGAATCAGGGGAGAGCGCGAACGCAGTCCCCCACTACCAGAAATTATGCAGTCGAGATTCCCACATTTGGGGAATTCGCAGGGGTCAGCACAACCGGAGTGCAATGGCTGAGCCTCACCCTGGGTGAACCACCTTCATGATCATGGTATCTCCCCTGCCAGGTAAGTATGAGTTGCTCGTCTCTCACGCCGGGATGTCTTTCGCAGACATACCCACATGACTCACGGTGCCACAACACGTTGTTAGCTTTAAAGCAAATACAGAGCTGGGTGGCTAGTGCTCCACTAGCTAAAACATTCTGGGGTAACTGGGCTATAGAAACCAGGAAAAATTTAGATTTAATGTTCAAAATAAGGTTTGATTACCCATAATGCAGCGCTGTTAGCTAAGAAACAACTGACATATTTTCACTGTTTAAACATCTTCCAACGCCTCAAAAACCAGACATAAGGAGTCAAATAAACGTTACCGTGTTACTAACAACTACTTTATAAACAGAACACCAACATTTTATTAGTTTTTCTTTTACTTACAGTTCAACCACTTCCTTTCTTTACGACGAGCTGCTGCCACCTGCTGTTCTTAAGGAGAAACTGCATTAGTGGGGATGAAGAAACTGATTCAATGCAAAGGTACACAATAACTGACTGTTTCCCTAAATGTGTTTCTTGTCAACAGGAGACAAAATCAGTCACAAAATAAGTATGTATGCTATTCTTCCTACTGATTTAGACTAATATGCCTTTCAAGTATTCACTGCCTTATACTGAGTTACAAAAACATCTAAAATTTGAGGTACGGATTATTTAAACTGCAAACTATTTAATATAATAGATGCTAATTCAAAAGTGTTCCTCGTCTTTCTACTATCAATATGACTACATAAAAAAATGGTGTGGGAGACTGAGGAAAAGTTCACTGAAACTCTGGTGATTTACAAAACGTCTGAAGCATCAAATCTGATTTATTTTGAACGGCGACAAGGCAGTTCAAAAATCAAGATTTTTCCTTTCTGAGAGACATTGTTCTGATACCGGATGATGAAAAATGTTAAGTGTCTTACAAATGAACAACTTGGACTGAGGATATAGACATTTCTTGTACATATGTGAAAAATGCAGTCTTAAAACCTTTAAATATGTGAAACTAATAGATATTTGAGGTTTTTGGGTGGAAATTTACTGCTCTGTGGACACATTATTTTTCTTTGACCTAAAATGGCCCTAATAATCTCTGTAGGCCAGACTACAGTAGCTCCATTAAATTACACACATTTATGTGTGTGCTTTATTGGGACACAAACACTCTTTGCATGAAATCAGTCAGAAAAAAGGTTAATCAAAAAAAAATTTTTTGGCTGCATCGCACAAATCTGTAGCTTATTGACCATCTGTAGTAATCCTGGCCATTGTGATTCAAGATAGAGAATCGTATCTAAGCTCCCCCCATACTGTCAGCAACCTTGTCACCATGGCAACCCAGAACTTTCCGGAATGGCCTATGGCAGGCGCAAAATTCCCTTAGTCATCAAATTCAGAGATGCTGATTGGCCAAATGTTTAGAATTCTTCCCTAGCAACCACAGACAATTGGATATTTCAATTCAAATTCAAGAATACTTTATTTATACCAAAGGGAAATTAAACACGATGTGTTATTGTAGTGATGGCTGTTGACAAGAAAGATCTTCAGCTTCTACGAAAGCCTGTAAGAGAAAAGTCACTGTTGATTGAGAGTCATTTGGTGGAAATGTTGTGCTAATAATTCAGGCCCACACTTTTTCTTAAGGTTTATTCTTGATAATTCCTTGTAGCTGGAAACACCCTGGATTTCTTCTGGAACCAATCATGAGAAAAGTTGAAATCATTACTGCAGTGCTTTTCTTAAACTCACTCTCACGGTAAGGTTGCTATTTATATAAACAGTTGAGCCACTCACCTGGAAGGAGGGCTGACATCATGTTCCTGCAGGTAGATTCTCCCGGGCCGAACCACCTGCCTGATCATGATGTACCCCCCTGCCAGGTAAGTTAAAATCGCTTGGGAGTCTCAGGGATGTCTTTCACACTCACACCCAACTGACTCATGGTGTTTCACAAGGTCAACCAGAGCCTGGAGGCTGTGGTTCTACACCAGTTTCTGCAGACCAGAAGAACTGGGTTGTAAAGAGCAGGAAAATGTTAGATATTTGCGTTAAAAACAGTCTGGTTACCCACAATTCAATGCTGCACTATCACAGCTGCAGTTAATGAACAACTCTCACATTTCCACTTTGTTTTAAACTTCTTGTAAAACCCCAACAACCAACGACAGACATGTACATCACTGAATAGTTGTTAATAACATGTACAGACATGTTATTAACAACTATTCTATAAAAGAGAGAAAACATAAAAAACATGTTTATTGGAGTAAAGTCCAATCACTTCCTGTTTCTTTTTTGTGTTACATAATAAGCTGTCCTACTGCTGCCTCCTGCTGTTCATTACAAAAAAATGCATGTCTGTGGCAGAGCAGCACAAACAGGATACTACCACGAATTGGAGCCATAGAGAAAAAAGAGTGAATTTTCACCAAAAGACTCAAAAAATTTTCTAAAAAAAATGTGTGAGCTCAAAACGTCAAAAGTATGTTAGAAAAAATAAACTATAAAAACTAATTGATCTGAGGAATTTAAGAAAAAAAAGGAAATTTATGCGATTGAAAACTGAAAAATGTGCTACACAATACTAAAAATGGAGCATTTTAAACTGGAAGGAGAAGAGAGCAAGATTTTAACTAACCATCGTTTTATTATTTCTGATGTTCAGGACCGGGAACCAGTGACTCCGGTGCGCGGCCTCCAGTACAGAGACGCCTCCACCATTTGGCGCAACGTGAGCCATCCCGTCCTTCCAAACAGACTCCAGGATGTCATGGATGGTGGCTCATGGGATCCTGCCGGTCAGAGCCGTTATGCACTCCCTCAGCATGTCTGCAACGTCCATCTGCCCCCGACCCGGTTGTGGCGCGCCGGAGTCGGTGAGGCACCTGGTGTGGGAGTGCAGCGCTGCTGTGGACCTGTGGGCGAAGGCCGGCTCCTTGCAATTCCCACACCTGCCAGCAAGGGAGGTCCACCATGCACAGCTAGTGCTGTAAGGGGTGAGCCACCAGACAATCCCGAAAAAGGACTTTGCTGAGATGTGGCTCACCCTAGTGTTGAGGAAAAATGATTATTTTTAGTGCTTAATACAGTTAATCTTACGGCATGTGTAAAAGGTATAGTCAACACTCTTAGTTTGAACAGAATTTCTTTAGTTTGAACAGGTTTGTGTTAAGCATTCAAAATTAAGCCAGATGGGCAAGCACCCACAGCACAGGAGGCCATAAAATTAGCATTTTCCTGCAGGGCAATAAATTGAGCTTGGGAAAGAGAGACTTTAGATTTCACAGGTATCTGTGAAATTTTATCTCAGGTTGTTCTGTACCCAGAATGACCGTAGAATCACAGGGGGTCAGGGCGCAGCGGTTCGCCCTTTTGTTTTACCAGAGACCAGCTGGCCCTTTGATCTTTGCCGTAAATTAGGGGGAGTTCCTAAGTTTCTCTGAGTGCCTAAGGGAGTTTCCAGTTGGTCAACTAGAGGAACGCCTTGGGTGCATATATTAAACAGAAGAAACACGCCTATAGTATAAGACTTCGTGTCAGCACTAAAAATTCAGAGAGCGGCCACTATTTTTGCTTTTTTGCATCGGCTCTCTCCAAAGACGCGTCTTTGTTTTGTTTTGTTTTTTGTCTGTCTTTGTCTTTGTCTATGTTTGTCTGTATAAGGTAAAGAATGCATATCTCTGTTCCTCTGCAGCTTTGTTGATTGATTCATGCGTTGTGTTGTGTGGGATTAAACTCTGTGATCTGTGACGTCAACGCGCAGCGTTGTTGTTTCACTCTCGCTGCACGCCGCCCGCTGAGAGAACCCGGAAGATTGAGGAAGAGAGAGCCAAACGTTTTGTCCAAAGTTAATTTTAAATTATTCTTCCTTAATACTAGCCACCATCAAAGACGCCATTTGGACCTCCAGAAACTTGCTGGTGAGCAGGCGCAGGCAGATGCCCCCCGTGGCTGTGATCCAGATGGCGGCAGCGAAAAGAGCAACATCAGGAGATGCAGGTGGCGAGCCAAGGACACAGCCACCAAGAAGAATCGCCTGCGCCTCCGTGGACGAAGGAGCCGGCGCTCCACGAACAGAGGACCCAGCAGCGGCAGCCTGGCTCTCCGGGTGAGGCAGGAGGGAAGGAGCTTTGGGGCGGGGATCCCCTCTGAGCACCAAGCGCTGCTTGGAAGCGTTTGGTGCCAGTGGTTCCTTTGCCGTAATAAACAATAAGGGAGACGATGGCCAACTCTGTCTGACTCCTGCTTTTATTGTAAAAGGGGGAATTAAATTTCCGTTTTCCACTACATTACAACATTCATTATATAAAAGCTTTATCCACTTTTTGAACACATTTCCAAAATGGAGCTGGCATAATATTTCTTCTAGAAACTTAACACTATCGAAGGCTTTCTCTAAATCTATTCCTAAGACAGACAGAAGGAGTTTTCTGTCTCGAATCAGAGCTAAACTATCTGACATTCTGCATCCTGGAATCCACAGGTTTGTTCTTTATCTATAAAGTTCAGAATAACTGACTGTAAACGGAAAAATAGAGTTTTTAACATCAAATCCTAATAAGGTTAAAGGTCAGTTTGAGGACCTTTCTTATATAATAATATCATATCTTGGTTCATGGCACCGGGCAGCGTGCCTTCATTAAAGGCTTCTGTATAAACCTGAAGTAGAGGAACTTTAAGAAGTTCCCAAAAAGCAAAATAATATTCCTTTGGCAAGCCGTCTAGGCCTGGAGCTTTAGTTATCAAATTAATTGTCATTTCTCGATCTAAACTCTCTCTCTCAATTTGTGTTAATTTACTAGTCAATTTAGATAAAAACCCAAACATCCCTTTCTCTTGATTCTGCTGGTTGCCATAAAGTTTCTAATAAAAACCATAAATTTCTAAGATGATATGCTGATGTTAAGGAAGAATAATTTATAAATTAACTTTGGAAAAAAAAGTTTGGCTCTCTCTTCCTCTGGATCCCAGGTCCTCTCAGCGGGCGACGTGCGGCCACAAGGAAAACAACAATGCGTGTTGACGTCACAGAATTACAGAGTTTAATCCCATACAAAGCAACGTATGAATTAACAACAAAAACGCAGAGGAACAGAGATATACATTCATTACCTGAGACAGGAACAAATAGAGAAAGAAAAGACAAAGAAAAGGCAAAGACGCGTCTTTGGAGAGAGCTGATGCAAAAAAGCAAAATAGTGGCAGCTTTCTGAATTGTTACTCCTGTGCACGAACTCTTATACTGAACGTGTGTCTTTCCTTTTTAATATATTCAATTAAGGCGTACCTCTGGTTGACCAACTGGAAGCTACCTTGGACACTCAGAAAAACTTAGAACTCCCCCTAATTTACGCCAAAGATCAAAGGCCATTTGCTCTCTGGTTCGACAAAAGAGCAAACAGCTGCGTCCTGGCCTTCTGGATTCTACAGTCATTTTGGGTAAACAAAAACATAAGATAAGATTTCACAGATACCTGTGGAATCCAGAGTCTCTCCCGTTATCTCTCCTTACATAAATTCTCAGGACAAACTTAAATCCAGTAATTTGGTTCAAGGAAAGGTTAAGTATACAAGTTAACACAATCATTTTCCAAAACCCCATTTAGCATAAATCCTGAGCAATTTTCTAATACTAAACAAAACATTTTCATTCAAACAATTTCCATTTGATTCTGATATTGTCACAGATAGTACAATTTTCAAATACATTCATCATTTACTAGATTAGTAGTTCTAAAATTAGATAATACAATCTTCGTTAAAAACATGCTATTAGTACTTAGAAAAATGTCTTAGAAATTAAATGTTAGTTGTTTCAACATTCTATGTTGTATTCAGTTTTACACCATCCCAGATGTTGGTTCTGGAAGACTTTTGATCTTCTGTGAACCAAACAGACTTCTCTCCTCCAGGCTCAAGTGATAGTGCCCTCCAGCAGATGCTAATTTTATGGCCTCCTGTCCTCTGATAACACAGCAGGAGCCTCATTGAGAGATCCCCTTTGATCTGCATTTGGTTCCTGTACTTTGAATACTTACCCATCAATAGTTTAGTTTTAAATCCTTAACACAAACCTGTTCAAAATTAAGAAATTTGTTCAAAATAAGAATGTTCAATATACCTTTTACACATGCTGTAAGATTAACTGTATTAAGCACTAAAAATAATCATTTTTTCTCAACACTGAATATCATGTAATTCTTTCCCTTCAGCACTAACTAATGTATTTTCCAGTGGTTTAGTTTGAAAGAGCTTCCTAATCAAGTATCACTACACTAAAGTAAACAGTTTTAAGGATAAGATTATGTCTTTAATATCATGTATAAATTAATTCTGACAGTATCACATAATTTATCATTTGACATCAGTACCAGGGGAGAGCGCGAACGCAGTCCCCCACTACCATAAATTGTGCAGTTGAGATTCTCCCATGTGGAGAATTCACAGAGGTCAGATCGCCGCAGTGCAATGGCTGATCCTCACCCTGGGTGATCCACCTACAGGATCATGGAGTCACCCCTGCCAGGTAAGTATGCCGTTCATTTCTCTGGCTGACGATTAGCAACTTCACACATCTGGTTCTGACTCACGGTGGGAAATTAAATATTCGCTGAGTCACTTTAGGATTTAACTAAACACAATCAGAAACTCAGAAATAAAACATTTATACAAAAACTCAAAATAGGAAACTTAGAAACACTCATAAATTTTGAAATTAATCCCAGAAGTTTTCTAGTGTTTGAGTTCATCCATTTTTCTCTCTGTGCTCCACCAGGTCCGTTTACCAGTTTCAGGACCCGACCAGAACCCCTCGGTGTAAATTACCTTGAGAAATAATGAGATTTGGTTATATATAAAAACAGGCTTTAATGCCGAAAGATTGTCAAACGTTACAAGCCAAACATGCTAGAAATGGATCAGATACAGAGTTACATTCACCGTCCAGCGCCGGGCCACTGAGCACCTTATGGACGGAACCAGGTGAGCCAAAGATTGTAGAGTTTAGCTTTTATTCTTGTCTGAAATCTGTTCCCTCCCTAAAGTCCAGTCTAATCAGGTTCAGTCTGTTTACATGTGACTGCCAGCAGTCACACATGAACATGGTTAAGTAAGCTGCAGCGTGTGCGTGTAAGCAGATAAAAGAGGCTAGAAGAGACAGAGGAAAAGAGAGAATCCATAAGACTAGTAAAAAACTTCAGAGATTGTTAGTTTGTGTTCTTAAGAAATGAAAGTCAGCTTTTCAAAATAAAACACTGTCTAGAAAAACAAACAAGAAAAAACGGAAAGTTTAAGATTATTCTATAGATCAAGAAAATATTCCAGTGGAAAATTAGTTTTTCTAGCCAATTTTCAACTTTCATCTTCAGGATTTGTCTAGAAAAAACCTCAGAAATATTAGAGATTAATCTCAGAAACATGACGGGTATTTCAAGGAAATTTTATACGTTCCAAACTAATTTCAGGAATTTTCTAGAGAAAACTTGGAAATTTCCATCTCGATATTTGAGATTAATTTCCCCCTTTGCTCTTTGATATGTTGCAGCTAGCATAGTCTGACATGAATGCTAAGCTAGTTAGCATAGCCACAAATGGCCGTGGATAAACGGTTTCACTGTAACTGTAAGATGTTTTTCTGTTATCAAATTTAGCAGGACAAACATGAATGATTGACAGCGTTAAGCCCCGCCTCCTGGCTCTGATTGGTTGTTTATACTGGAAGCACTGGGAGTAGGCGGAGCAGCTGGATTATTTCAGATTATGTCTCATATTTACAGTGGCGTATTACAGCAAATAAAGGTTGAAATAATCAAAATAGGAGTAGTTAATTTCCACTCAGATTTCAAGATTAATCTCAAATCTTTGAGAAAAACTGAAATTTTTGACTTTTAAACAAAGAAATTTATCATTGACATTAATATCAGGGGAGAGCGCGAACGCAGTCCCCCACTACCATAAATTGTGCAGCTGAGATTCTCCCATGTGGAGAATTCACAGAGGTCAGATCGCCGCAGTGCAATGGCTGATCCTCACCCTGGGCGATCCACCTACAGGATCATGGAGTCGCCCCTGCCAGGTAAGTATGCTGTTCATTCCTCTGGCTGGCGATTAGCAACTTCACACATCTGGTTCTGACTCACGGTGGGAAATTAAATATTCGCTGAGTCACTTTAGGATTTAACTAAACACAATCAGAAACTCAGAGAAATAAAACATTTATACAAAAACTCAAAATAGGAAACTTAGAAAAACTCAGAAATTTTGAAATTAATCCCAGAAGCTTTCTAGTGTTTGAATTCATTCATTTTTCTCTCTGTGCTCCACCAGGTCCGTTTACCAGTTTCAGGACCCGACCAGAACCCCTCGGTGTAAATTACCTTGAGAAATAATGAGATTTGGTTATATATAAAAACAGGCTTTAATGCCTTGAGATTAATTTCCCCCTTTGCTCTCTGCTACGTTGCAGCTAGCATAGCCTGACATGAATGCTAAGCTAGTTAGCATAGCCACAAATGGCCGTGGATAAACGGTTTCACTGTAACTCTAAGTTGTTTCTCTGTTAGCAAATTTAGCAGGACAAACATGCGTGATTGACAGCGTTAAGCCCCGCCTCCTGGCTCTGATTGGTTGTTTATACTGGAAGCAGGCAGAGCAGCTGGATTATTTCAGATTATGTCTCATATTTACAGTGGTGTATTACAGCAAATAAAGGTTGAAATAATCAAAATAGGAGTAGTTAATTTCCACTCAGATTTCAAGATTAATCTCAAATCTTTGAGAAAAACTGAAATTTTTGACTTTTAAACAAAGAAATTTATAATTTGACATTAATACCAGGGGAGAGCGCGAACGCAGTCCCCCACTACCATAAATTGTGCAGTTGAGATTCTCCCATGTGGAGAATTCACAGAGGTCAGATCGCCGCAGTGCAATGGCTGATCCTCACCCTGGGTGATCCACCTACAGGATCATGGAGTCGCCCCTGCCAGGTAAGTATGCTGTTCATTCCTCTGGCTGGCGATTAGCAACTTCACACATCTGGTTCTGACTCACGGTGGGAAATTAAATATTCGCTGAGTCACTTTAGGATTTAACTAAACACAATCAGAAACTCAGAGAAATAAAACATTTATATAAAAACTCAAAATAGGAAACTTAGAAAAACTCAGAAATGTTAGTTTATCCCAGAGGTTTTCTAGTAAAAAACTTCATAGATTAATATTTTTTAATATATTTTTTCTAAAACAAAATCTATACTAAGACATTGTCTAGAAGAAGAAAGCTGAATAAAACTCAAATCCCAGAAATTGAAAACAAAGAAAAACTTTTTTTTTTGCTAGCATAAAGGCAGGAACAGCAGTAGAGCATGTTGTGCTGATTGATCTTTATATCAGATCCATTTTATATTTATTTTATCACAAGAGGAAGTTTATGTGCTAATTTATTATTTTTGAACCGGCTGGCAGCCGACAGAAAGCTGGAAGAAAGCAGAAAGATGGAATTATTAATGTAATTTTATTTAATTTCAATTCATACACGTTTTCTACTTAATTTTTTAATTTTTATTTTTATTTTTTATTGTACTTTTTATTCTTTTATTGTCTTTGCTTTCCTTTGTGTGTAATCTGGACTCTGAGTCTGTAATAAAATAAATCTAATCTAATCTAATCTTAACTAAAGTTAAGTAGGTTGAAGAAATGACATTTCATGGAAATATTCTTTAAAAATATCAGTTTATTTTTAAAGAATTTCTACAAAAACATTTGTTATTAGTTTTCCCCTGTTATGTCTATGAATTTTCTTTTATTTTGAGTAAATAAATAACTTCATTTTAACATTCATAATTTAACAGTATCAATAGTAAAAATCCTGAACAGATCAGTTTGCGCTTCTCTGTACGCTACGTAAGCCTCATCGGCCACCGTATGAGAAGCTACACTAGCTGGGGATCCGTTTCTAAACGTTTCGTTCAGGTTTGTAGTTTAATTTTAGACATACATGGTTGTGTTGTCTAACATTTAGCTGGAGGCGAACCAGTGAAGCAGAGGAGAGTTTCGATAAGTTAGCTAGTTAGTCTCAGTTAGCATTAGCCATGCTAGTTAGCAGGCTAGCTAGCAGTGATGTTTCTAAATGTCTCAGTTTTATCACGTTGAAAACATCCGGTGTCTGCAGGGCAAAAGGCGATGCTGTCGGTCCTTCTCAGATCAGCTCTGCCTAAATGTAAGTGTAACTGTTTATGTTGCCTTATTAACTAGTTTATGTTTATGTTGGCTTATTAATTCTTAGTTTGTGTCCTTGATAGTTAAAAAATAAACATGGAGAGTTTCCGGTCATCTCCTCATGTTTTTATCTGAGTTTAGGTTCGAAAATCAATTTAACAACTGAAAGAAACGAGCTTTAAATTGAATGTAGGTGAAAGGTCAAGGTTAAGGATTGAGTCAAAGTTCTTAGTGTTTTCTTAAAATTAACAAAATATTTTTAATAACATATCTAAAATCAGGTAGACCTTATTCCACGGGTGTCCAAAGTGCGGATAGGGGGCCATTTAAGGCCTTGAAGTGAAGTTTAGCGGCCCTCTGTCACAGTACAAAAATGATCTTCCATTTTTTCTGTTGGTGCAGTTACACATTTTACAGATGAATTAAATTTGTTAAAAGTGAACGATAAAACACAAAATATTGATCTTTAGTCAGCCATGTTTGATGCAATTATTCGATTTCACAACAAACATCCAGTGACCTTTCCTCAAGTTCAGACTTTAGCACAAATGTTTGGTGAACTGAGCAAAATAAAGCAAGATATTTTTTAGAAAAGCGAGCGACAAATAATCTGTTCTTGTTGCTGAGAATAAAAGAAAACAACCAACGTTTAAGACTTTGTTTACCGTTTCAAATATACTGTAAGATAAAGCAGTTTTTTTCTACCAAAATATGACCTCCCTATTGTACTTTTTTAAAATTATAGTTGTCAAAGTAAAAACAGAAAATTTTTAAATATATATGTATATGTTTAAAAAAGAAAAATCAAAGTACTGATTTTTGACTCAAATGTTTTGCTGCTTTTTTCAGAGTTTTATTTCTTTCATCATAAAAACAAAGTTGAATAATAGTTTATGTGAGAAAAATACAAATATTATTCCATAACATAATGAATGAACTGAAAGTAACAAATAATCAGCAGCAAATCTATAAAAGGAATGAATAAATTCACATTTAGAAACTATTTGTGCTCTACTAGCAAATATTTTCACAACCATAAACAAAATATGCAAAGGAAAAGATGGGAGGAATAGTAAACAAGGTTTTTCATTTGTGAAAATATAAGTGAAGCAAAACACCTGAGTGGATTTAAACTGATCGGACTCAGAATCCTTTTGTTTTTGTAAGTTTTAAAACACGTTAAACTTTACTTAAAGGCGACGCAGTTTGTCTCCTCAGCTGGGTCAAAGGTCAGCTTTTCTCTGTGAATAAATAAACGAAATGCTTTTGTCGTTCAGACTGCAGGTTGTGGCGACCCGGCCCGGTCAGAACCATGTCGTCCTCAGACGGGCCCACGGCGCCGTTCACCACGCTGGCCGTCAGCCGGCCGGCCGAGTCCGTCACGCACGTCCAGCTGCACCGACCCGCCAAGCGCAACGCCATGAACAAAGCCTTCTGGAGGCAAGACGAGCCTCCAAACACTCAGCGCCGCCTTCAGTTTTTCAATATTTAACTCCCGGAAAATCTGGATTTTTTTTGTTAATTTTCTTTCCTGGGTTTCCGTAGTTCAGGATGATGTCATCGCGCCCAGGGCGGCCATCTTGTTTAAGCGTGTTTTACAGCTTCTATTTATTTGGACTCTGAATTCTTATCAACTCTTTGACGAAGTGTTAGGCCAGGCTGCGAGTTTTTGTTTTTTATGTTTAATTACAAGAGTAAAGGAAGAATATTGCAATAATTCATTCATACGACAATAGAGCCAAAATAATGCGAGAATAAAATGTTAATATTACCAGAAAACAGTCGTAATATAAAGAGAATAAAGTAATAACTTTATGATTAATCTAAAGTGAAATGAGGAAAGTGGAGCATCTTGTAAAGTTTCACAGGTAACGGCTGAGCTGGTCACGTTACGTCCTGAAGCTTTTCTCTCATTAAAACAGTTTTTTCTGGTAATTTTAAGACTTTGTTCTGGTAAAGTTGCGGTTCTATTCCGGCACCAATTCTCCGTAGTTCAGAGAGTTAAAGGAGTAGTTCAGAGAAAGGAGGATTAAAATAAAACCCACTTTCTGAGAATATTTTCCATCATTTGTAATTTCTCTTTTACATTTTTCTTTTTATTATTAAAATCAGAAATCAAATTTAATATGAAAAAATCGGAGATTTTATTTTTGAGCCACATTGAATATCGATTAAATGGAAAGTAGAAGTTTGTTATTGTTAAATATGGCGCATATCTGCCAGTTTAGTGTAGTAATTTTTAATTTATATCAGTTTACATAAATGTTATTTTTTTTAAAAAATATTCTGTATTCAAATTGGGTTTAGAAATTATTTTCAACTAGCAAAATAGTAAGGTGGGAAACCCTACTGGTGCAAACACATTTCACAAGCTTCCCCAAATTCTTTAAGGGTGGTGTATTTTTTCCTTCCACTCAACTTTACTGTATTTGACGTTTTCACAGTTTTCTAAAGTGGACACACTGAATCTTGGGTTTTAATTCTTTATAAGGCTAAAAATAAGTCATTCATCATGAATTTAGTTAATAGTTAGTTTTTTTGAGACGAGCTTTTGATCATTTTATTGTTTTGTTACAAATGGAGGTTTTTCCCGTTGTAGTGAGATGGTGGAGTGTTTCCAGCAGATCTCTGATGACCAGGCCTGCAGGGTGGTGGTGATTTCTGGAGCAGGGACGATGTTCACAGCAGGTGAGCGTCCGTCTGTCTGTAGACGGGCCTTTAATAGAAATATGTTTATGCAACTTTTCGTATAAAATACATAATAAACAGTGACATGCAGAAAATACTGAGATTAGTGCAAACATTAGCTGCAGAAATCCAAGAATCCGTTTTCGGTCTCTGAAGTTTGTTTCTTTAAATGCAACAATCAATCTGCTCCGGCGCATTAATGCCACTGGAAGAGTACATTTCTGCCAAAAACAGCTCACGAATTTTCCAAAAAAAAAAAGAAAATGAAAAAATTTGAGATGAATTTCAGAAAATTTCTAGAAAAAAAAGGAAATATGCAAAAATCTAAATTTTAAGACTAACAAAAAAAGTTGGAGATTTCAGAATTTCAAATGTCACAAATTGTTCTACAAAATTTCTGAGACTTAATCACTGAATTTCGAAGTTTTTGGCAGTAATGTCCTCCTATATTTCTATCTACGAAGCCCCTGACAGGCCAGTGTAAAAATCCCTTTAAGTTTTGGATCTACATTAAAAATCGAGTTACTTTATTAGCTTAATTTTAAGTCGGGTTGTTTTATCGACAAATTTTGGTTTACGTGGAAAACGTTTGCGCTCCCCCTCCTTAGTGGATGAAACTGAGATAGGAGTAACAGACAGATGGCCACTCTGAGGTAAAAATAAACAGCCTCCAGTTCGGAGGGCACCGCTGACTCTGGGTGGGCAACGGCACGATGCCGCCGCCGGGTTCTAATCCTGTCTGACCTGCCGCCGTCCAGGGATCGACCTGATGGACATGGCGGCCGACATTGTGCAGCCGGAGGGCGACGACACGGCGCGGATCGCCTGGAACCTCAGGAAGCTGATCAGGAGGTACCAGGAGACGTTCTCCGTCTTGGAGAAGGTAAACGCTGCGAGAGAGGACCGGCGGTCAGAAAGGTTCATCAAACGCTCAGTTAATTTCTTCTTCTTCTCCTGCAGTGTCCAAAGCCGGTGGTGGCGGCGGTCCACGGTGCCTGCATCGGAGGAGGTAGGACGCCATCAAGATGGCCGACTTTAAAATCCAGCAGCAAGAAGCGCAACAAAGACATGACATCACTGCTTATTTTTACCTGATCGAAGAAACCTTCAATTAGATGTAACTTTTTTTACAGTTAAATTTACTTAATCTGAAACTGCAAACATATTAATTTGAGTCATTTTATTCAGGAAAGAGAAGGTCTGTTGTTTTTACTGGTCCTTCACTGTAAAAAATAAAATCTTTCCAAGTATTTTTAGTCAAATATCTCAGTACGTTTGAAATAAGACAAAACTAACTTACAAGTAAAGTACAGGAGCTTGTTTAAAGTTAATAATTCCTTAATTTTGATGAAAAAGTTCTAGTTCCACTGCCAAATTATTTCACTTATGGAAAAAATGTCTCACTAAGTGAAATAATCTGAAGGTTTTTTCTATCAATATTGAGGAATTTCTGGCGTAAAGAAGCTCCTAAAACTTTTTGAAAAATTACTTCTGTCAGTTTTGTTTTATTTCAAACAAAACTAGAAACTAGCCTGAAAATACTTTAATAATTGGTTCTTCCTGCAGGCGTTGACCTGATCACAGCCTGTGACATTCGGCTGTGCACCCAGGACGCCTGGTTCCAGGTCAAGGTCAGAAAACCGATCAGAACTCAGTAATAGTTTAAATGTAGCCGGAAATCTGGAAAACAAACATTTTTATGTTTCCACACAAAAGTCAGTTTAATATTTCTAAAAAAACAGACTGGAGATTTGAGAAAGCTGCTTTGTGTTTATATGAAAAGGCTGGACGGTGTAGAGGGGTCTTGGTCAATAGGAAAGAAAATGAAGAGCAGTAAATTTCTGCCAAAAATGAGAAATTTTGATAATTCAAAATTTTCAAGAAGAAATAAATTTCTGAACTCTGGAAGTTTAAAATTTGCTAGAAAAAGAAATCTCAGAAGTTTTCTAGAAATGACGAAATTTTCCAGTTTGAAAAGTCAAGTTTTTGGCTAAAAACTCAAAAAAAATTTCTGTGATATTTCTGAGATCAATCTCAATTTCTGCTTAGCAAATTTTCGACTTTTCGATCATGGAAATGTCTTTGTAGAAAGTTTCTGCCTTTAATCAAAATCTGAGCATTTTTTCTAGCACATTTGACTTTTCAAACTCAAATTTCTTCATTTTCAAGCAAATTTCTGAGATGAATCTAAATATTTAAGATTTATTTTTAGAAAATATTTGAGATTCATAATGTCTTTCTAGAAAAGACATTATTTTAAACTCAGATTCCATTTTTTCCTGAAAATCTCCAAGAGAAACCTAAAAAATTCTGGTGGGGCAGAAATTTAGGATCCTGCGCATTGCATTCTGGGACAAATGATGCGCTAATATATCAACATATCGCTTTGACACAATTTCAAATCATTTTGTGTTTTAATTACTTTATATTCCGATAAAGTATTTAAAAGTAGCTTAAGCTACAATGGATCCTCCTGGCGCCATGTTTAATTCCTAACAGGAAGTTGTGGTCGTTTTGAAGCAATCTGATTGGCTGACAGGTTTTAGCTTTGTGCTGCACTGCCCCCTATGGGTTGGCATGTTTAAAGCAACACTGAGTGGCGTATTTGTGTGGATGAGAACTTTTCGGAAACCATTCCAGCTTCTACGAGTTTTTCCTCTAATATGTGGCGGACATGTTTGTTTTGTAGAGACTGAGCTACGTGTGGATGAAGAAACATCAGTTTCTCTGGAGTTTTTTACTTTTTGAACTTCCCTGTTAAAGTTAGCAGCTCAGTCTTGATGGTTGGGAAAGTTCTGAGCGGTTCCGTCTGATCCGAACTGTTTCCTCAGCGTCTCCGTCTCGGTTTCACAGGAAGTGGACATCGGTCTGGCAGCAGACGTAGGAACGCTGCAGCGGCTTCCTAAAGTGATCGGCAGCCGCAGGTAAAACTCAACCCGGCCCTGTTCTGGTCGTCCGGTTTCGGACTCGGCCATGTTTATTAGCAGGAACCCTGAGTTCAAAGGTCACGTGTGGTCTGTGCAGCCTGGTGAACGAGCTGGCTCTGACCGCCAGGAAGATGTACGCCGACGAGGCCAAGAGCAGCGGACTGGTCAGGTAAAAACCGAACGTTAAAAATAATGGATGTGCAACAAAACATCAGTTTAAATATAAACAACCGAAGGCAAATATAAACAACCAGAGGCTGTCCAAATACTGTCAGGTAAGTACTTGGACAGAGACAACTGAGTTTTTATCACTTTAAAAACTTTTCTCATATTTTTTCCCCAGATTTTATTTTCTGTAAATTTGACATATTTTCAGCGATCATCATTTTGTGATTCCCGTTTTAAGCTGCAGCCTGAACGTGCTTGTTGTTGCTGCAGCCGAGTGTTTCCAGATCAGGAAGCCATGATGGCCGGCGCGCTGGAGATGGCGGCGGAGATCGTGGCCCGCAGCCCGGTGGCCGTGCAGGGAACCAAAATCAACCTGATCTACTCCAGAGATCACGGCGTCGCCGAGGGACTCGACTACATGGTACGACACCCTGCTGCTTTTATTTACAAACATTATCCGTTCATCATATTAAAGTTTATAATAATGTTCATTTGGCCTGTTTATCTTTATTAGTTTTATATTTTTTATTTTAATCTTTGATTTTAAATGAGTTTTTTTTGCATTTTGTTTTATTAGTCAATATATTCAGGGTAATTCATTTTATTTTGTGTAATTTTTTTTAAAGTTCAAATCAGATAATATTCATGTTTGTTTTTTTTCATGGATCTTTTTTATGTTGAGTTTTACTCGTTTTACATTTATCGGTTTTAGTATTGGATCGTGCCGATCGTATAAAATAAAACCCTGGCTGCAGTTTCTGCTGTCTGGTCTCTGCAGGCGACCTGGAACATGAGCATGCTGCAGACCCAGGATGTGATGAAGTCGGCTCAGGCCGCCATGGAGAAGAAAAGCCCCAAAGAGACGCTTTTCTCCAAACTCTGAGCCTCACTGCTGACGG
Source organism: Xiphophorus hellerii (assembly GCF_003331165.1). Classification (NCBI taxonomy): domain Eukaryota; kingdom Metazoa; phylum Chordata; class Actinopteri; order Cyprinodontiformes; family Poeciliidae; genus Xiphophorus; species Xiphophorus hellerii. Next base: position 161,740 of record NW_022587646.1, on the reverse strand, counting down.
TTTTAATCTCCACATTATTCTCTTCAGCCACCAGATTAACGCCGACCTCCTGGATGATCGCTTTGGGTTCTCTAATCTTTATAACTTTGGTTTCTTTTTGCAAACCAATTATGTTTCTTTAATAAACTCATCTGAATGAATGTTTATTTTGCCAAACATTAGTCTGAGCCGAATCTTTAAAACAATCTGAGTTTTTATTAAATAAAGGTGATAAATTAAAACGTTGGCGTCTGCTTGGCTCGGAGCTTCTGCAGCGTTTTCTGTGGAGGGAAATCAGAGTGAGCTGCGGTTCTGCTGCAAGAACCCGGAGGCGGAAACGCTCCTACCCTGTGGAACTCCTTGGCCCTCAGCCGGTTCCTGGCCCAGTCCTCCTGCCGGCTGCGGGCCGCTCGCTGCTGCTTCACCTCCTCCAGCTGCTCGTACAGCCTAAACACACACACACACACACACACGGCGCTCACACACGGCGCTCAGAGCGCAGGCGGCCCGCCTCGGCCCACCGGTACCTCTGGGTCCGCTGGTGCATCTCTGACAGGTTCCGCTTCCTCTGATCCGGATCGCTGATCCGAACGTCGGTTCCGATCTGAGGACTGGAGCGGCGACCTGAGAGAAGAACCGGGTCGCAAAATTCAGTTAAAACAACATCTAGAGATGAACGAATCAGAACCAGGCTGGAAAAAAAAATAAAATACCAACAACCAAAATCTGTAAAACAGCAACCAGAGCTGGGGAGTAACTAGTTACATTTACTCAACTTACTTGAGTAACTTTTTGGAAAAAATTTCCATTAAGGAGTATTTTTACTTTTTACTTGACTAATTTTATTATGAAGCATTTCTATTCTTGCGTAAAATTTCTGGATTTTCTGCCCACTGAATGAAAAACAAACATGTTTGAACCAGAAATTCACCAGACACAAACTCACACCTGCAGCTTCTGTTAAAGTTCAATTTTAAAAAAATCAGCTTTTAAATGAAAAAAAATGATTTGGAAAAAAATTCCTTTGTCTGGTTTCATCTCTATAAATTATTGTCATTTTGGTCTGATGATGTAATTTTTAAATATTAAATGATTGATAATTTGATCAGTTACTCAGTACTTGAGTCTTTTTTACCAAATATGTTTTTTACTCTTACTTGGGTAAAAATGTATTGAAGTAGTTCTACTCTTACTATAGTACAATTTTAGTTACTCTACCCAGCTAATAAAATTATGAGACCTGAGAAATTTCTAATAATCTGAGAAAAAAAAGTTGTAATAACACAAGAATAAAGTCAAACGACAAAAAGTCAAGATGAGAAAATTAAATTAATACGAAAAATCGTACAACAGTAAGTCGTAATAATGCGATAAAAACAACATCCTAATGATACGATAAAAAGTTACATCATAAAGTCGTAACATGAGAATAAAATGTTCTGAGATTAAAGTCGTAGGTGTGCTACCTGGTGGAGGTGGGCGGAGCTTCCTCTCCGCTCTCTTCCTGTCCTCTGTCGTCTCCTTCCTGGGGACGGTCTGGACCGCGGCTCTACCCGGGTCCCGTCCTTCGACCAGAACCCGACTCAGGGGTCCGTTCCTGGCGGCGGCCCGCTTGTCTTTGATCTCCTGAACGCGGCGGTCGGACCGCTGCATGAGAACCCGGCGCCGCCGCTGGAAGACGTCCTGCAGGTTCCTGCCGGGACTCCAGAGGGACTCCTGGAGGGACGCTGGACACGGGGACCAACAAGATGGCGGCCATAATCAAGATGGCGGCTTTAACGCCTCACATGACGCTTTGATTGACCCGAGCAGGTGGTCTGTCTGTACCTGATGGCGTCTGATGAGCCAACGTGGATTCAGCCCCCTGGTGGACAAAGTTTGCAGGTTATAAAAATGTTTATTTGTTCAAACTGTCACCATATTGTGACGTTTTTCTTGCAAATATTTTACTTTTGAAACACAAATTTAGAATTTTTTTCAAGAACATTTCTGAGACTGATTTAATTTTTTTCTGTCTACAATGTTCATTAATATTCAGTATTTTTCTGGTGATATGTTTAACAAACATGTAAAAGACATTTTTTATTAAAGTTACTGTAGCTTTGATATAAAGCTGAGATGCATGAACCTCTGTTGGCTCCGTTTCCATGGTTTCCTGTCCATCTGTGATGCTGTCTGGACCGTCGCTGTCCTGCAGTCCCTCGTCGTCCGTGGCGACCGCGTCCTGGAGCGTCGTGTCCGTCAGACTCACCAACGTGATCTGAGACTGCTCCAGGATGCCCCTCTCCTCGTCCGACTCCTACAGAACCAGAAATCAGCCCGGTTCAGATCCAGCAGGGGGAACTAAGACGGTTCGGTTAAAGCGGGGTGAACAAACTTTCTATCTTGTGGGCAACAATTGTTGCCAGACTTGTTGCAAAACTTTGAGTCGTGCGCATACATGTTCGCTGCATTCTGTGATTCAAGCCATTTGCGGCTACCGCTAACTAGATGCTAATAGCTGCTGAAGCTATCTAGCTTTTTGTACAGATGTTCTATAAAGGGGCTTCTCCTGATGAATAAGGAGAATTTTATCCCTGCATGAATCTTTTAACCATCAGAAGAGTAAATGTAAGCATGGCAACGATTGTTGCCACTATGAGCAGCACGACTTCAAAGTATTTTTACTTAAGTAAAAATAAAAAGTAGCAAGAAATTACTCAAAGTATCTGATAAGGAGACTACTCAAGTACTGAGCAACTGATAAAATGATCAAGTATTTAATATTTAACAAACACCAAAATATAAAGTTTAGTGGAATTATTTTTAAGGACAAAAATTATAATTTATTCAAGTCACAAAAAATAAAATCAGGCAAAAGAAAATGTTTCTAAATCAGTTTCTTTCAATAAAAAACTGATGAAACTTCAACAGAAGCTGCCGCTGTGTGTCTGTTAAGTGTGAATTTCTGGTTAAGACGTGTTTGTTTTTCATTCAGTGGGAAAAAAATCCAGAAATTTTACTCAAGACAGAGTAAAAATACTTCATAATAAAATTACTCAAGAGTAAAAAGTACAGCATGCTAAAAATACGTCTAAAAGTAATTTTTTCCCCCAAAACCTTACTCAAGTAAATGTAAGTAGTTACTCCCCAGCTCTGCATAACACACAGTGCTACGCTAGCTGCTGCTTCTATTCATCTCGTTTTTCCACAAAACTTTAAATTATCTGATGTCTTAGATTATCGGCACCTGAACGAACCTTAAAATGATTCTTGTTTTCTACGTCAGTCAGATGAAAACATACCGGCGTGATTTCTGAGGTGGAGAAATCCTCCTGACGTTCACAGACTGGGACGGAAACTCTGGAGGATTTTGTCTCCGACGCGCCGATAGCGGACGCTTCCCCAAAACCACAGGGCAGCGTCCTCGGGGCGGGGGACACGTGTGGCGGCGTCCCCGGGGCGGGGGACAGGCGGGGCGGCATCCTCGGGGCGGGGGACCCGTGTGGCGGCGTCCTCAGGGCAGGGGACGACATCAGGACAGAGTCCTGCTGGACGCACTCGGAGATGACGAGTCGGGAGAAGGACTCCTGAACTTCTCTGCGGCCGTGCGGCTCCTCCACTCTCAGCTGCTCCAGCGACGGATCGTCAGAGGTGTTGAGGTCAGGAAGGTGAAAGGTCACAGAGGGCTCAGCGGTTTCGTTGTGGGTGATTTCTGGTTGCAGCAGGTGAAACGAATCTGAGTGGAGAGAGAAAGACGAGTCGTTTCAGTCCAACTTTATTTTTGAAGAACAAAAAATATAGGACTAAAACAATTAACTGTGATTAATCGATTATTAAATTAGTTGACGATTATTTCTGTAATCAATTAATAGATATCTGGAGAGAACAGACTCAAAAAGGCAATTTGCTAAAACAACACAGAGCAGTGATTAAACAAAGTGTGCAAAAAATATATTAAGATAAAAATGAATCTGCTCTCCCAGTTTTAGCTTCACGTGAATAAAATTCAGAAAAAATATCCTTTTAATCACCTTTTGCTCTCTATTTATCAATCAGTTGCTAAAATATCATGACCAGATCAACTCTGTCTCTGATCTCATGGTTTTCCTGGTGGAGATGGGATTTGTCGTCTCTCCATCAGGTTTTAGTTCTGACCCAGAATCAGGTTTTAAAGTCATAAAATCTCCTGCTCTTTCTGAAGCTCCGTCTTCAGGAAGTCACCCCAACACGGCTCCTCTATTAACCCTTTAACAACGTTTTCTACCAGCGTTGAACTAAGAAGTAGCTCCTATGATGAGAACTGCTATGTTTGCTAATTGCTTCTGGCTAGTCTGAAGGATCTCAGTTTCAGGGCTGCTCTGTGAGGCAGAAGTTTGGAAACTGCAGCTCTGAGGAAGAGCTGCGCATTGAAGGCGGGGCTAGGTCCACCCAGCTGCATGGTTGCCATGGAGACTCATGCGTGTTTGAGAAATCCTTTAAAGAATCAAAGCACCAAATATTTTTGTTTGGGGTTAACATTAAAATAATATGGAAAGCTTATAAAAGTTGATTTTACATAAAACTGCTCCTTTAATCCGTCTTTGCTATTGCTGGTAAATAAAAACAATATTTTAAATAAATAACCGTTTGTCCTGGTGGGAGCCGGTTAATCCTGGCGGCCCGCCAGGCTGATGATAAACCAAGGGAACCCAGACTACCAAATGACAGGAATCGGGTTCAAATGAGAAACGGCTCCTGATGTTTTCTCTCACCGTCGGCGCCGTGCGGGTCCAGGTCCTCCAGACCGGCTCGGTTCTGCAGCACCGGGTTCGAGGCGGGCGGTCTCCCAGCCAGGCAACGCTGCAGTCCTGATGGTTCTCTGGACTCAGCTGCAGAACTCCGTTCACCTGAATTCGGTCATTAATTTAAATGATCTTTAACTTACAAACCAGAAATGATCCACAATAAAACGCATACCGGAGCTTTCACTGTGCTGATTGGCAGAGACCTGCAGCTCTCCGACCAGAACCCTCATCCGGATCTCCTCCGGTAGCTCATCCGACCAGGACCGTTCCGACGTGTCATGACCAGCGCAGAAACCCGGACCCGGAGAGTCGGACTGTTGGGACAGGCGGCCGATCATCCGGCTCAGAGTGGAGTCCCAGCCGCTCCGATCCGGCGGACCGGGCCTGGCACCGATCATGGAGGAGTGAGCTGATGGCTGGCCGACCAACCGCTCCAGAACCGAAAGCCTCTCTGGAGCCAAGCAGGACGGGTTCTGCTCTGGGTCAACAGGACAGAAACGCTCCAGGGCGGGATGACCCGGGGTCGTCTGCTCCTGAAAACAGCAGAAACGCTCAGATTCATCGAAGAGGACCGGAGACCGCTTCAGGAGCAGGAAGTGGACTAGAGCGCAGGGCATTCTGGGTAAATAAAACCAAAGCTAATGTGCTAGCCTAGCGCTAGCAGCAGAAATGGCACCTGGTCTTCAGCCAAAGACTAGAGAGAAATCCTCCAACCACTAAAATCCGACGCCTCCATCTTGTTTCCATCTGGTGAAGAAGGAAGTTGGTCTCTGATGCTCTGATTACATGTAGCTGATTTATCAGATCAACGGATCAGATCTTCTGATTGATCTGAACCTGGTTGAATGGATGAGTGACTGACCGGGTTCGGGTCCTGACCGGCCATTGGGTGGAGCCGGACGTCCCGACGACGAGCCGAGGTCTCATCCTCCGTCCTGGACGGCTGAGAGAGCGAAGAGCCGGACTCCTCCAGAGCGTCGCTGTCTGAGATCAACAGGAGAGTTTTTATCGTTCTAGACGTGAACCGGGCCGGAGGCGGGCAGAGAGGGAACTGGATCTGGACCTGTAGTCGTTCCTGCGGCGCTGAGCGAGACGTCAAGCTCTCTGGTGTATTTATCGATGATGCGCTGGATGACGCTGTCGTTAAACACCGAGTCTACAGGCGGACCGGCGGGGACGAACGAGTCCCGAAAACCTGCACAGGAAACGCCACCAGAACCCGGTCCAGTTGGGTTGAAGAGCCGAGGGTCGTCTGCTGAAAACAGGAAGCTGGCGATCATTTTTAAACCTTAGGCACGTTTTCTGCTCCACAGCGGAAGGAAAAATAAAAGCCCAACAGGAAATCATAATTACCAGAATAAAAGCCATAATTAGTTTTATTCATAATTAACACAACAAAAAAGTCATAATTAAAATAAGTAATTTTGAGCCTTAAAGTCATAATTAGTCACAATAATACATTTTGCTGGATGATAAATTGTCCCATAAGTTATTGCCATAAATAATAATATTGTTGTTTTGAGATCATTTTAAAGTAATATAATAATAATGACATAATAATAAGAACTCATTCCCAAAAATCAATAAACTTTAAATTCTAACGAACATTTAACACTGGAACTGGAAGACATTTTAAATATCCAAAATAAATAACACAGAAACAACCAATAAAACTAGTTATAAAGCTTTGGTAAACTAAATTATCCTCCAAAATAAAGGCTTGTTGAGACCAAAACACCAGACTGAAAACTTATCATCCAGTTTTTGGTAGAAAGACAAAAACAATGAATCATGCAAATAGAAATTGAGACAGGCCTAGTCATCGTTATTGGAATAAGTCATAATTTTGAGAATAAAAGCCTAATTACAGGTTTTAATTAGGATAATAAGAGCCGATGGTTCTGTTTTAAGTCGATCTTGACGGGTTTCAGGTCGTTGTGAAGGTCTGGCTGACACTCACCGACATTTTGTTCCGGGTCGGTGGAGACGTAGCTGCCGCTGGAGATGGTGGTGGAGGAGAGGCAGTCGGAACCGGCGAACCTGCAGAGAGCCTGAGACAAAACTGAAGACTCACTCAAGTTTGTTCGTAATGCACATTTCAGCAACAAGACGGTTTAAAGTCATTTAAGTTACAAAAAAAACAAACAACAAAAACATTCCAGTGGCAAAATCAAGAGAAGTCATGAAAAGTTGGACTAAAATAAATGACGTTCCAGTTATTACTAATCAAAGGAAACTAAATAGGCAGGGTCTTAGTCTGGATTTAAAGGAACTCTGTGTTTCGGATGTTTTTCAGTTTTCTGGAACTTTGTCCCAGGTTTGTGGTGCACAGAGGCTGAATGATGCTTCTCCATGTTTGGTTCCGGTTCCATTCCCTGTGCATCATCTGCGTAGCTATGGTAACTAATCTTCTTGTTATAACCTGAGCCAGTGAGAGCAGGTAAGTATTAAATAGGAGGATTGAGCCCGGAGGATTTTCCTCCGTTCCGATGACTTACCGTTACTTTAGGTGAAACTGGGAGCAGTCCGATACCAAACCACAGAGTCGGACCCAGCTATAGCGGTGTTGAATGCTGTGCTGAGGTCCAACAGAACCATTAAAACTTCTGATATTTTAGGATCAGAACTAAAGGACTGAGCTCAGTTCAAGTGTAGAAACCCTCATGAAAACGTGTTTAATGGACACGCTTCAGGTTCAGACGTTTCACATCATCGCTCAGTACACAGAAAGACAGAACACATACACACCCAACAACACACACAAACACCCAACAACACACACAAACACCCAACAACACACACAAACACCCAAAAACAACACACACACAAACACCCAACAACAACACACACACACACACACACACACACACAAACACCCAACAACAACGCACACACACACATAGAAGCTTCTCCAGCGTAATCAGAGGCCGAGGCATCGTCTGCCTCCGCTCAGATTTGGCTAGTTTTCATCATTGATCCACAGCCGGTGGACCTCAGAGGGGATTCACAGGCAGAAAAAAGTCCAGATATGAAGTTAAATCCGTCTGATTGTCAGTAGAAGCACACACACTGCGCGGTTTGATTGGCACGGTTACCTCTGAGGGGAATCTGGCGCTCAGAGCTGCAGGACCGGGCGAGTCGGCTCCTCTTCCAGAATCAGAACAAGGCGGTGACGTCGCTTTCATGGCTGAATCTAGAAAAACAGGAATGCATCACTGCAGTTTTACATCTTCTCCCTCAGCAGAGGTCGATTCCTGTGCATCCGTACCGGAATCAGACGACTCTGGAGTCGTTGCTGCTCCAGACAGCAGTCGCTCCCTCCAGGGAAGACGGAAGGTCTCCGACCCGACCCGGCTCTCAACAGAACCATCCTGCAGATTAACTTCTGCTGGGAGTGAAGGAACGGCGTCTTCTGGACCTGAAAAGACGACCCGTCTCCCAGCAGAATCCGCTCTAAAGCTGGAGACGGACAGAGACTGCGCAGTCCTGTCAGACGTGGATAAAGATACAGAATCATCCTCCAGACTAAAGTCTGCAGGCCATAAAGGAAAGTCATTTTCTGGGCCTGAAGAAACGACCCGTGTCTTGGTAGAAGAATCCTGCAGGTTAACGTCTGATAGGCGTGAAGGAACGTCGTCTTCTGGACCTGAAAAGACAACCCGTCTCCCAGCAGAGTCTTTTCTACAGCTGGAGACAGACCCAGACTGTCTGGTGTCATGTACTGAATCCTGCAGATTACCGTCTGCTGAGCGGGAACGCATGTCTCCTTCAGTGTCTGAAAAGACGACCCGTCTCTTGGCAGAACGACACCGCAGGTTGTAGTCTGCCGGGATTGAAGGAATGTCATCTTCTGGGCCTGAAAAGGCGACCCGTCTCCCAGCAGAATCGGGTCTACAGCTGGAGACAGACACAGACCGCGCAGTCCTGTCAGCTGTGGAGAAAAATCCTGAACCTTCCTGCAGGTGTGAAGGATCGTCGTCTTCTGGACCAGAAAAGACAAGCCGCCGTTCAGCAGAATTGGGTCTACAGCCTGAAAAGACAAGAATCATCATCAGGAGCTTCTCTTGGTTTAAATACTGGACGAAACGGGTCTGGAACCAAAGGTGTGGAAGCGGACCTGTAACCCGACTCATGCTGACCGGAGTCTCCACCTCTTGGATGGCGCTGAGCTCATGTTGTTGAGGAATCATCCACTTGAAACCCAGTTTGACCCGCGTCACTGGAGGCTTCTGCGTCCGTGGAGGATGGAGGAGTCCAGAAGGTTCTGGAGGAACGACGCTCGGAACCAGAGGAACTTCAAAAGGAAAGCAGAAAGAACAGAACATATTTTAAAACAATTAAACTTGGATAAATGACACAGATCAACAACGCTGACTTTGTTGATCTGTGTCATGCTGTAATGCGGGGAGCTACCAGGAGTTAAATTACGCAGAAAAAACCGTAAATAATAATAGAGTTAAGATATGAAGGTCTTTCAGAATTAAATTTCAAATCCAGTCTTGGATGTTAGAGCTACCGACTCTTTATAATGTGAAGCAGTTATTGATCTTCTTGAGAGTCATGGTGAAATTGTGCAGAATGTTGTATGCATTTCATGACTAATCCACCATTAGTACATCTGTTACCACACACACACACCCACACACACCCACACACACACCCCCACACACACACACACACACACACACACACACACACACACCTCGGTTCAGGGCAACACATTTTATATCAAGTCTGTCCACAGTTTGTGGTTTGAACATATTTCACTGATCTGAAGAAAATAGTAAAGGTTGAAGGTGAATTGGGACTTTATAACACCTGACATGTCAGTTATCACAAAACAAAAAAACAAATCGGTACTGGCCAAAGATCAGAAAATCTTAATCTGTGCAGCCCTAAATGAACAGAAGTTCAAAGACAAAATTAAATATCAGATTAAATATGATACCGAAAATCTGTCCATATTTAAAGGCTTTTGCAGCCTTAAAAAGGAGATGATGAACTCTTCTGTATAAAGTTTAAAAAACTGACTTTGCGAGCCGGAGGACCTCGGCAGATACCTCTTCCTCTAAGATCGGGCTGAAGGGAGTCGTCTCCGTCCTCCGGCTCCTCTAAGTGGGACAGACTTCCTCCATTCGACTCTTCGATGGCTCTCAGCAGAGTCGCCAGCAGCTGCAGCCGTTTCCGCTCGGCCTCCTGTGGGTCCGAAGCTTCACTGGGAGAATCGGAACCGCTCTGCAGGCGACCAGAAAACCTCACTCAGACTAAACGGAACAAATCCGGCATATTTTCATACAATATTAGAAATAAACTAAACAAGTAACATAATTTCTTTCTTAAATTAGAAAATAAACATTTTACTGCCTAAATGCAGCAACATAGTATTTCTCCAGTAAACACCTGATAATTTGTAGCAGCAAAGGATCCATCTGCAGCTAAAATAATCCTAATAATCCTTTCTGATGGATTAACATCAATACAGTGTAAGGCTGATCTGCTGATTATTATTATTTTGATTCACTAATTAGACAGTGAAAGTTGCTTAATATTTATAGACTTTCAAGCTAAAGCTGCAATATGTTCCAGGTTGAACATATTTACACACAAAGATTTTTTTTTATCTTAATGCAAAATGTTTTTATACAGGTTTGGTTTAATCACTGCTCTGAATGTTTTTTCAACAAACTGTCTTTTTTGAGTCTTTCTACTCCAGTTAATCAATCACTGAATTAGTTGTGATTATGCCATTGATTGCTGAAGCCACTGACTCGTCTATCGGCGTCGATCAGAGCCTGCAGCGCCTCCTTCTGCCTCCTCATGTGATGCAGCTCCTCCTCCGCTCTGCGCCTCTCCTCCTCTTGCTGCTCCTTCTGCAGCGTCAGCGCCGCCCTCTGCTCCACCACCCGTCTCTGGGCCTCCTGCAGCTCCCGTCTCCTGCGGTCCGCCTCTCTGGAGGTCAGGGTCATCGGGTCAAAGGTGGCCGAGGTGCTGGCTGACCCGCGTGCGGCGTCGGGTTCGTACGGCCCTGCAGCGACCGGCGAAGCTCTCGGTCTGTCCGGCAGGTGCTTCGCTACTCGCTCCATTATGCTGCCAGCAGATATGGATTGTAACTAGTTACATTTACTCGAGTAACTTTTTTTTGAAATAATGCACTTTTAAGGGTATTTTTACTACACTTTTTACTTTTACTTGAGTAATTTTATTATGAACAGATCCGGGCAGAGAATCCAAAAACTGAACTTGAGTAAGAGTAGAACTACTTTAACATATTTTTACTCAAGCAAAAGTAAAAAGTAGCCATTCAGAAAATTAAATCAGAGTAAAAAAGTATTTGGCAAAAAGTATCGAGTAACTGATCAAATTATCAATCATTTGATTAATAAAATTACTCAAGTAAAAAATACAGAGTATTAAAAATACAGTTTTCAAAAAGTTACTCAAGTAAATATGAATAGTTACTACCCAACTGATTATGAGGTATTTCAGATTTCTGGATTTTCTTCCCACTGAATGAAAAACAAACATGTTTTAACCAGAAAGTCACCAGACACAAACCTGGAGTTTCTGTTAATGTTTCGTCAGTTTTTTATTGAAAGAAACTGATTTTGAAAAAAATACAAAATAAAAGTGTTTTTATTTTGTAACTATGTTATTTATATGAATTATTTTCATTCTGTTCTTTAAAATAATAACATTTTTATTATACTAAAAATAATAAAATATTACTTTAACACATTTTTACTCAAGTAAAAGCAAAAAAAAAAAAAAAAAAAAAAAAAGACAGGTAAAAAATCTACTCAAGTACTGAGTAACTGATCAATTTATCAATCATTTAATACTTAAAAATTACATCATCAGATGGATCAAAATATAAGGTAGTTCTACTCTCAGCTGAGAACAGTTTTTGGATTCTCTGCCCACCTCTGGCTGTCGGCGAGCGAAGCAGCGTCTGGTCTCAGTGAGCTGAACCGGTTCGTAATGGACGGATCCGACGGTACGCTGGAGCCGGCGCTGCTGCTGAAAGCAGGAAGTGACACGCCTGAAGGCACAGAGGGTGTCGCTGGGTGACTTTCAGACGGGGGAGCGAGGAACGCAGGGTGAACGGGAGGCCTCAGCAAGGCGGTGGCGGTCAGGTTGTGGCGGATCCGGAGAGCTCGCTGGTATTCCTCCAGCCGCTGCCGGGCCACTTCCACGGATCTCTGGTGAATCCTGAAAGATCGCCTTCGTTCAGTCGGGCTGACGGAGCGGCGCTTCAGAAGGAGCTGAAGGAGAAACGATACGCACCTGTTCTGCTCCAGCAGGCGCTGCTGGTACTGTCTGAGCCTCCTGGTGGACACGCCTTCCTCTGCAGCCACCGCCTGCAGGAAACAGGAAGTTACCACTGCAGCAGATAACTGAATATGTCAGTTATATGCAGACATTCTCAGGAGTTTGCTTTTTAGGAAATAAATGTCAGCCAATAAAAATTTCAAGATGGACGTTGAGAAAAAATATATTTTTGCGAATATTTATTACATGTAAATACTCTTCATGTCAAATCATACATAATTGCCAATTGGTCTCATATAAATCATTTTTCCTAATAATTTTTTTCAAGATGGCCACTATGGTCGTCAAGGAAAATTAACTTCTGCACTAAAATCGGCAAGTAGATGAATGTATTTGGTGCTAAATTATAGCCCACATATTTAGAACCGTGGGAATCGTAAACATTTTCTTGATCCCGGTGGACATTTCTCAAAATGGCCACCATTGTTGCCCTAAAATCGACAGTAGATGTTGCTAGTGTTGAGCACGGCTAACCAAAAAGTTAGGATCATTAAGCTCTAATTCACTAAACAAGAATCTTTGTTATGCTAATTCTAAACATCTAAACACATTAAAATTAGCAGAAGCTAACACAAAACTGCTAAATAAATAAATAAAATAAATAGCAGGAGCTAATGCTAACAATAAAGACAACTGTGTTTTGGTCTGTGTTTCTCATCGTTTCCTTCCAGCTGATGACTGGTGTGGCACTCGCAAACAGCAAAGTCCTGTTTTCAGGTTTGGAATCAGATTTTATTTTATTACCTTAAAGTGGAAAACATGATGCGACATAAATTCAGCCAAGGCATGAAAATGTATCGCAATTTATGGCAATATCTGGTGTAAAGGAACAAAAAAAGAAAAATGGCTGACATCCTGAAATTCAAGTGACTAATTGAAATGTGAAAACATAACCTGAGGGGGGAGCATTTCATGTTCATGCTATCCACACTTTAAATATTTAATGGAATCTGCTGCAGTAATTCCACCAACATCCTGTTCAAACATGCTGGACCTACTTCTTCCTCAGAGGTTAAGCTGATCGGGGAGCGGTCCTGGACAGGAACCTGTGGTTGGAGGAGCAGCGCCTCCTGCTGGGCAGCAGCTCTCAGCTGCTCCCTTTCCCTCTGAGCCTCCTGCAGCATCTGCTCCAGCTCGGCTTTTTGCTCCTCCAGTTCCTGGAGGAGAGCAAGCTGCTGCTGCTTCTCCACCTCCAGCTCTGCTTCCTTTCAAACAAACAAAACGGCGAAAACTTTCAAAATATGAGCCTCTGTTCTATAAGTCAACACATTATCATTATAGGACTTAAAAATGGTCTCAAAACAGCAACATTCTCATTTACTTCATTTCTGGGAGAATTTGACACCACGACAGGCCAACAATAAGACATTTTAACCGTTTCTCTCACCCGCTTCTTCCGTTCTTCTTCGGCTTCCTGGATTCTGCTCAGAAAATTGGCAGGAAGTGAACGTTCTGCTGCTGGTGGCGGTTCTGCTGGTTCCACAGCTGCATGAGTCAAACAAACACACAAAAAACACAAACAGTTAAAAATAGAAACATTAATGTTGGAGAAAAGCACCTAAATAATTCTGATTTCAGAAAATGATGTAAACAACTTAAAAGTGTGCGATTATTGTCATGAGAGCATCAAACTGACAGTCCATCGTTGCTATGGAGACAAAGCAAACAGAGACGCACTCGGTGCAGGGACGCCAGGTTCACTGAGCGTCTCGGGGGTCAGAGATCCGGTTTCGATGCTCATGTCTCGCTCTGGGATCAGCTCTGTGTCGACGGACGGAGAATCTGCTGCAGGAACCCGGCTGCTGCCGTTGATCCAGTCGGTTCTTTGGCTCCGGATCCGATCCAGGAGTTTCCGGAGCGCCTGTCTGGGAGGAGTTGCGCCTGCGGGAGAGAGTTTGATGTGAAACGAGACGCAGACATGAGATGAAGGGAGTGTTTAGTCAAAACTTTGTTCACCATCTGCTGCTTCCTGCTCTCTGCCTTCAACTTCATCCCCAAAGTCATTCTGAATATTTTCTGCTTCGGGTTCGGCGTTTTCATCCACAGTGACATCCAGGTCCTGATCCGGGTCCAGATCCAGATCCTGGCCGGTGCTGGATGAGGTTGGGAGAGGCTCCGGTACCAGCTGGACCACCAGGTCACCTTTTACCCCTGAGAAGAGAAACGACTGAGATGCAGAGAGGCTCAGGACTAAGGATGCGTTCACACCCGCCCCATCTATTCCGCTTTAATCCATCTCCAGTCCGGTTGGCCAGAAAATCCGGTTCGGTTGGTGAGGTGTGAATGCTAAGCTAACTCTGGTCCACCTACAAACTTCAGTCTGGGTTCGGCTGAAGTGAACACTGGTGCGGTTTGAATGCATATGTGAACTCAGCAGACCAAAGCAGGAAGTGGACTACAGCGCAGGGCATTCTGGGTAAATATAACCACAAAACAAACATGCTAACCTAGCGTTAGCAGGAGATATGACTTGTGGTCTTTAGCCAAAGACAAAAGGAAATTCCTACATCCACTAAAATCTGACGCCGCCCTGTTTTTGTTGAAAACGTTTGGCTTTAGGAGTATTTGTTACTTTAGGAGATGGTTAAGCTTATCTTTTTTAACTTACTTGAGTAATTTTATTTTGAAGAATTGCTTCTTTTATACGAGAAAAATGTCTGGATTTTCTACCTACTGGATGAAAAACAAACATTTTTTAACCAAAAATTCACCAGACAGACACCTGCAGTTCCTGTTCAAGTTTTATGAGTTTTTTATTGAAAGAAACTGATTTGAAAAAATGTTTGCCTGATTTTATTAGTTTTTTTTACTTATATGAATTATTGGCATTTTTGTTCTTAAAATACCAAAATTTCCAATTAATTTTATATTTTGGTTTGTCTGATATAATTTTTAAATCTTAAATGATTGATAATTTGATCAGTTACTCAGTACATGAGACGACTTTTTACCAAATACTTTCTACGTCTTACTTGAGTAATTTCTTGCTACTTTTTACTTTTACTTTAGTGAAAACATGTTGAAGTTACTTGAGTACAGTTTTTGAACCGAGTCTACCGAACTATCAGGTGTGTAAATGGCCTAAATCAATCCTCAGCCGAGTCGCCCTCACGTCTCTCTCCGGTGTACATGTCCTCGAAGGCGAACTCCAGTTCCCTCTGGAGTTCCTCCCTGGCCTCCTGCCTCTGGTAGAGAGGCTGGAAGATCTGTGGTGGCATCCGGGACACCTGCTGCCTCCGCCGCAGCAGGTCGGTCTGCTGCAGGTGCTGCAGCTCCACCAGGAGGCGCTCCCGGTCCTGAAACCAGAGGCTGCAGTTAAAACGTCTGCAGCACAAAAACTACCATGTGAACAGAAGGTGGGTGATGTGAGAACAGTTCACACGACTGCATTAAAAACATTCAAAACGTACAAACAGAAGAAAAGTGGGAGACATGGAGACTTCAAACCAAAGACAGTGAAGAAGAACAGAGCAAGAAACCAACAAACTGGATAATGAGACTAAAGGGCTGTTAAAAAAATCGCTACCAAGCAAAAGTTACTTTCTTATTTTATATCGTGCTGAATGTGAACATAGAGAAGTTGCATATAGGAAAATTCCAATAAGAAGGTAAATGATGAACATTCAAAAGTCAAAAGAAAAACAAAGAAAAAGTAAAATCAGGATGACCCAAAACTAACGGCACATCAGAATGTAATGCAAAAAGAGGTTTTAATCTGCCAAGATTAAAGCTTTTTGATAAAAACTAGTGGTGCACAGATTTCCTTCATTCTGCAGGATCAGTGATTGGCCAATACTTGCATGTGAAACTAATCTTATTTGCCTCTGGAAATACCTGAAAATCAGCAGCTTTCTCATTCTGCAGTGAGAGGGGAGGGAGGAAGGGACTGACTGGCTGGTTTTTATTTCTGTTATTTGTTTTGTTATTTTCAGATGTGTTGTATTTTGGATATTTAAAATGTCTTCCAGTTTGAGTGTTAATTGTTCTTCAATAAACTGAAGTTTATTGAGAGGCTGAACTTGCTTTATTATGCCATTATCAATTAGAAAATGGTCTCAAAACAACATTACCATTGTTCATAGTGATGATTACTGGGATCATTTATTGTCCAGCTGTCGTGGTGAGTCAGTGTTTCAGGATTGGAGGTTTACCTGCTCCAGCTGCTCCCTCCTCAGTGCCTGCCTCCCTCTGACCCGGGCCTTCTCCAGCTGCTCCTCTCTCCTCCTGTCCTCCTCCCTCTGGAGCTCCTGCAGCCTCCTGGACTCCAGGTCAGCTTCCAGTCTGGCATCAGACTGCAGAGAGGACCAGAGCTTAGAGTTGGCGGACATCAGAACCAGAAGCAGAAGCAGCTCTCTGACCTGCAGCGCCTCCGGCTCCTTCGCCACGGCGCTCTCTGGCATGTGATAGCGAGTGGTAGCGAAGGCGTTCAGATTCGACCTCTTCACCATGTGGGACTTCCTGGGATCGATGTCCTGCTCCAAACAAGAGACAGTCAACACTCAGAGCCACAGCTGGGCATTTACAACGCCGTTCATCATTTATCATGATGAATTTGTTACCATGAGAGGAATTTACATTTATTGTTGTCATGATAAATTCCAACTAATGATGCTTAAATAAAAACATAACTGTTTGCATTGTTTGATTTACTATTTTCGCCACCAATAAATGTGAAAACCAGAGCTACACTGATCCGATGTTGATATCCATTTCTATCCCAATATTGAAGAAAAATCTAGATATTTTACATTATATTTAGAATTCCTAATTGCACTTTCTGAACCATTTTACTGAATGTAGTCCAGGTACATTTACCTTTGTGTTAAAAAAGTAACATTTTAAGTTAATTTGGCTGTTTTTCTGTATCAGATATCTGATGCTAAACCTCACATATCTGTAACGGTATCGGAAGTGAAGAGTGGACCAATGCGTCACTTGTGAAAATAAGATTAACAGCAGCCACTGTGTGCAGTTTAGTGATGCAAATCACTCTTCTTCATCTTACTGGTGTCCTAAAGAAACAGACTGATGGCTGAGCCCAGCAGTTACAGCTTTAGCTTCATAGCAATGGTTCCACAAAATACGGTGATAAAACTTTGAGTGCCGGTCAGCCACCGCTACTTGGACCAAATAAATCTGCCAGAGTAGGAAAACAATCTGAAAACGCTTGAATTTTGCAGGGAAAGCACCTGAATGGGATCAGGCGGAGGCGGCGGGAGTCTGGCCACTTTAGCTGATCGTTCCTTCTCCGTCTGCAGCGCTTTCTTCCTCGCATTGATGGATCTATAAATGAAGAAGGGAAGCTATCGTTCTGCACCAACTCAAATGTTTTAACAGCTTTCAGGTTTCTCACCGTTTCTGTCTCTCCTGCTCTTTAGTTTTTTGGATCTTGAGTTCCTTCAGAGCTTCACAGTAACGCTCCTCTGCTTTAGCATGATGCTCCTCCTCTCTCTGAGCAGCAGCTGCCAGCTCAGCTTCCTGAAGCAGAAATGTAAACCTTTTCCGTTAGCTTATTATGTTAGCCACATTCTGGCTCCACAGCATCGTGTTTCTCACTGCTAAGCTAGGAAGCCTCTGCTAGCTCACGGTTTCCTTGGCGCTTCTGTGGCTCTGACCGATGAGCTGCAGGCTCTCCAGATACAAACTCTGCAGCGTTTGCAGCTTCTCCCTCTGACGCCTCTCCCAGTCCTCCCTCAGCTGCTCCTCCAGCTGCCGCAGCTCCTGCTGCCGCCGCTGCTCCACCTCCCGCCGGATCTGCAGCGCAATCTGCCGCTGCTGCTCCCGCACCTGGACATCCAACGCACAACATCATGTCAGAAACTGGTTCTGGACGAAGTTTCAACATAGAAAGTACTCCTGGTCCAGCCATTCTTTCTGAGTTTGGTTGTTCTTCTTGTGAAAAGGGAGTTGTTTCTTTCCACTGTTACCATATGCTTCCTCTGGATCAAGCTGAACAGTTTATAAATAGAGCTTATTTGTTCAAATAGATAACTTTTTAACATTTCATGTCTGTGTTTTTAAAAAAGCACAGTTATTTGGATTGAATCTGACTGGATTAAAACAGAATAATTACTTAAATCTGGGTTGAAGCGACAGAACCTTCTGGTAAAACCAACCATTACCTGCTGGATCCGTAGTTTCCTCCGTCTGTCAAGCTCCTCGCGTATTATACGAGCCTCTTCGTTGGGACTCAATCTTAATTTCGACACTTTTCTCTTCATTTTCCTCAAAAATGCTACCGGGCACTTTCACAAAAGCGAGTTTGAATGCTAATTAGGCTAACATGACTTCTCTCAGAGTCCAAACTCCGTTCCTTTCGAGCCGCAGCAACCATTGTAACCTAGTCCGACGGTTAAAGCGTGAAATAAAACCTTAGTTATGTCATAAATAAAAGGAAAAAACAGCTAAATGCTCAAATTTTGGAGAACTCTAACCGGTTGAACAAAACCGACCGTTTGTGTTCCAAACGTCATATCCGGTGGTTTAAACTGACCGCCTTAGCTTTTAAGTACTTTGGTTCCTACTTCCAACCATTTTTGATTTATAAATATATATTATTAAATTATAATTACATTAAAATAACAATAACTTGATTCCAACATTTTTGAAGCACTTAAAAAGTTAACAGCCAATGGTATTGGAGGTCGGGTTTTTTTCGGAGAAATGAAAGATGTCAGGGGATCTATGATGTTGTGACACCGGATCTGCACCATTTTTCTTTCACCGGCAGACAATTGGATAACTTCCATCACGGGAGGCGGTCGATCACAAAATAAAATTGATCCCAGCAGGCTGAAGAATCTCTTAATGAAGGGGGTACTAACTGACTTTGCGGGTTTATTCAACTGTAGATTACAAAATAAAAAATACAGTTAAGGAAAAAGCGATATAACTAATCCCAAACTAGTTACTGACGGGGCAGAAGTATATGGCCTATCCCCACGGGAAAGCAAGCTGCAGCATAAACAAGTAATATATGATTGAGTAAAGAGAACATTGTTATGCTTGAAAGTGAGCCCATTAAAATAAAGTGGGTGGGTTTTAGTGGTTGTTACCGGCCCGCTTAACGAGGACAGACTACCCAAGTGCCCCGGCATTTAAATGGTGCAGACCCTCCAGTTCCTGCGTTCTTGGGGAAGAAAACGCCTCACGGATCTCCAAATCTGGCTGATTTCAGAGAATAACCGCTTATATTCGATTGTATTCTGAATAACAGGTGAGGTTTATTCGATTAAAACTTCTCTGAAGTAGTTTCTGTTCTCTTGAGTTCTGGTGTTTAGTTAATTATATTCCGTTGGACTAACGAACAGCTAATGTGAGCTAATATTGCTATGTTGACTAAAGAAAACAATGAATCCAGCTATAAATGATGAACCCTGATGATTTAAAATAGAACAGTCTGTTTAATAAAAGAGCAGCCCGAAGGTTTCTAGTATTTTTACGGAGCTCTGGATCAGAGCAGATTGAAAATGTTCAGATTTTGGATATTTGTTATTTTTCCGGTCAGTTTCTCCCACCTTCATGCTTGACAGTGTTTGAATCATATTCAGCTTTTCTCTACCTCCAAACCCGCCAACTTGATGCCAAAGATTTACATTTCGCTGACAAAAAAGGGATGAAATGCAAATCTATTTTTTAGATTTTTAAGCGTGTTTTCTACATTTTCTGTTTATATTCTGCCTTTCTTTACCTAAATGAAATAGCTGTAAACTCTGGAGACTTTGCTTTAAACGGGTCTAAAGTTAGAGCTTTAAAGCTACAGTGCATAACTTTAGTGTATAAAGTTATGCACTGTATGTATGAGACAGATAATCTGTGAAAAGATGGATCTCCTCCCTGATCTATTATTGTCTGAAGAAATGCTCCGTTCTGTGCGCTGTCAGTCATGCTCATGTACCTGCTGTTGAATGTGCTAATGGCGAGAAACAATTTATGTTGCAAGAAAACATAAACACAGTTTATCCACTGTCAACCATTGCTATGCTAACTTGTGGTTGGCTGTGCTGTGGTGAATCAGCTGTAGTGTAGCAGAGAAAAAGTGGGGGAGGATGCGCACGAGCATGATTGACAGCGCTAAGACCCTCTTGTAGACTCTGATTGGTTGTTTCTGACAGAGTGGTGTATTTCTGTAGTTATTACTGGGAGAAAGCGGAAAGAGTGTCACTACTTTGACATCTTTTTACTCAAGTAAAAGTAAAAAGTATTTGGTAAAATGTCTACTCAAGTACTGAGTAACTAATCAAACTATCAGTCATTTGATGTTTATAAATGACATCATCAGACGAATCAAAATATAAAGTAAAGTGGCAATTTTGGTATTCTAAGGACCAAAATGACAATAATTCATATAAGTAACAAAAAATAACAAAATCAGGCAAAATAATTTTTTTCCAAATCGGTATCTTTGAATAAAAAAACTTCAGAAATTTTAACAGAAACTGCAGGCGCGTGTCTGTCTGATGAATTTTTGGTTAAAACATGTTTGTTTTTGATTCAGTGGATGGAAAACTGAGAAAGTTTACACAAGTAAGAGTAGAAATACTTCATAATAAAATTACTCAAAAATAAAAAGTACTGCGTATTAAAAATACTCCTAAAATGTATTTTTTTTTAAAGTTACTCAAGTAAATGTAATTGGTTACTAGGCAACTCTGCTATCATGACAAGATCATTTTAGCAAAAACGTAAAAAATATATATTTCTTATAAAAGCAACTGCAGCTTTAACCCTATAAACCAGCAGGAAGTGAGCTGATGGTGTTGGCTCCTCCTCTTCCTCTCTGCAGCTCTGGTCTCATCATGTCGGGCGGTCCGGCTGTCAGGATCAGCATCGAGTCTTCCTGTGAGAAGCAGGTGCAGGAAGTGGACTTCCACGGCACGGAGACGTACGTCCCTCCTCTGTCCATGTCCCAGAACCTGACCAAGCTGGCACAGAGGATCGACTTCAGCCAGGGCTCCGACTCCGAGGAGGACGGGGCCGACGGAGAGCCCAGGGACAGGGAGTGGGGCAAGCAGGAGACGGAGGAAGAGGAAGGTAGGAGGAACGTCTGCCAGCCTGAAGCCACGTCAGATCTGAGGCTGCAGACTTCATGGTTGCTTCTTTCAGGCACGGTGAAGTTCCAGCCGTCTCTTTGGCCCTGGGATTCTGTGCGCAACAATCTGCGCAGCGCCCTGACAGAGATGTGTGTGCTCCACGACGTGCTCAGCGTGGTGAAGGAGAAGAAGTACATGGCTCTGGATCCGGTGTCTCAGGATCCGAATGCTGGAAAAGTAAGCTGATAAAAATCCTCATCAAACATCCGTGGCTTCGACCCGTCAGCCTTCCTGACCGGAGCAGACGTGCAGAGTAATCACTAGCTTTTCGTTTTTAGTTTTATTCACCAGTTGGTGTTTATGAAACAAATATTACAGACTAGAAGTGTAGAGTCAATCAAATAAATAACCAGAGAAGAGAACGAATAACGGCAACAAATAAAAAAACAAACAAAAGCAAAACAACAGGATTTATATTAAAATGGATGCATTCAGGGCAAATACAGAACATTACCAAATTATGTAACAAGAAGAACAATTAAATTGTTTAACATACGTCGGTTAGGATATGCTGTTCTTTTTTCTTAAATATAGGCAGTTATTTTCTGATTTGCATCATTATTCTCCTTTTCTCCAATATTCCTTGGTTAACTGAGGATCACAGATGGTTTGGGTGGAAAAAGAGGGAAAGTAAGTAAATAAATAATTAAAGCCATAATAAAGAAGAATTAAAAAAAGGATAACTAGATGACACGTTTTGTGATCTTAGTACGTTTTCCCATTTCTCCCCTAGTCTCTGTTTCTGCAGTGGCTTTAATTCACCGTCAATTAAATGGCATCTAGAATTATGTTTTATATTTTATTGAAATATTCAAATAGATTTTTATCTGTTGCTGATGAAGATCTCCATTGTGAAGCAAATTTTTTTTTTCTCCTGTTTTTCCAGTTAAGCAGTATTGGTTGTATTGGGTCAGAGCAAAAGGGAAGCCGGTTTGGATCCGTTTGGAGCTCATGTTCACTTCTTACTAACATTTTAAAACAAAAGCTACATGAAAACAGAGCAGATGAAATAATAAATGCACACGAATTTTCTTCCTTTTGACGCCTCGGCGCTGTTTTGTTTCCTCGTTGGTTCTGCAGACGCCGCAGGTTTTCCAGCTGATCAGCAAAAAGAAATCTCTGGCCACGGCGGCGCAGCTCCTCCTGAAAGGAGCCGAGAAGCTCAGCAAGTCCGTGGCCGAGAACCAGGAGAACCGGCGGCAGCGCGACTTCAACGCCGAGCTTCTGCGACTCCGATCGCAGTGGAAACTCCGAAAAGTCGGAGACAAGATCCTGGGAGACCTCAGCTACCGGAGCGCAGGTGAGAAAAAACCTCGCCGATCAGTAAATAACTGATTAATCCCAACAAGTAACTGATTATTTTAGCTTTTTAACCTTTGACTGACTCGTTTAGGTTCCCTTTTTCCTCACCCCGGCACGTTTGAGGTGATCAAAAACACAGACATTGATCTGGACAAAAAGATCCCAGAGGACTACTGTCCGCTGGACGTCCAGATCCCGAGCGACCTGGAGGGATCGGCTTACATCAAGGTCTGAGTCCCGGCCGCAGAAACATGTTTCTACATTAAACTCTGCTGGGCTGGATCGATCAATCATGATTAATCGATTAATCATGATTAATCGATCAATGACATAATCACCAACTAATTTAGTAATCAGTTAATCGTCATCTCTAGTGTATAGGCTAAAAAAAAAAAAGTGATTTGCTGAAAAATTTAACTAAAAAAATTAAATTAATTTTAAAATTAACTAAAAAGAATGAATTAATTTAAAATTAATTAAATAATAATTTCCATTTGGTATTAATAAAGTACTTTGGAATTTGAAAAATAAACAACAAATTCAGAGCCAAAACTGTACAAAGTATATAAACATTTTGCATTTAAGATAAATATAAAAAAAACTTTATGAATCTGTTCTACCAGAAGTCTTCAAATGTAATTTTAGTTTCACTTGCTTGTAAAAAAAAATTTAAATAATTAAATACTAATTATTTATTTGTTAATTAATTAAATAAATAATCAGCAGAGCTTTTCACATGTTGATGTAGTAAATAAATCAATAACAAGGTATATAGCGAGATGTGATCAGTATCAATATTCTGATATTCACTGAACTTCGATCCAGAACTGCACAGCATTCTGGGAGATGTAGGAAAAAGGAAAGTCTTTTTCTGCTCAGCCTCTCGCTGCTAGCTAGACTAGAATCAACTAACTCACTCGCTCTATGGTTGCCTAGCAACAACCAGCTGGGGCGTTTCAGGTCCCCCCTCGCCCCACACCTTCTGTTACCTAGCAACAACATGCTGAGTAACTTCCAGCAGCAGTTTGAGGTTAACTGCTTAAAAATTAACAACGAAGGAAAAATCTCCAGTTTGACAGGATTTCAGATATTAAAACAAAAAAAACGAATCAACAATTATCAACATCGACTCATAAAACACAAACATTGTGATCCGTTTTCAGCCGTATCGTTGGCGTTAGAAGTATTTTTAGCTGCAGATGATCAGCGCTCACTAAAGGAAGGCTGTTGCATTTTAGGCAATAAAATGTTAATTTCTTTTATTTAAAAAGGAATTAAATTATGTGTTTATTTGCATCTTTTAATGCATTTTCAATACTCTATAAAAAGATTTGAACAAAAATCTGCCAAACTTTTTATCCGATTAATCGATTGCTAAAATAATCATTGGTTGCATCTAAGCTGCTCCTCCTGTTGGTGTTCAAGTTGTAAAATCGGCTGCGGTGGAAATAAAAATGGCGGCTGTGTTTGTCCTCAGGTCTCCATCCAGAAACAGGCTCCAGACATCGGTGACCTCGGAACCGTCAACCTCTTCAGGAGACCTCAGAAAAGCAAAGCAGGTCCGGTTCTGATCCGTCTGGACTCCAGACCAGACGGGTTGTCCGCTGATGTCCGTCCGTCTTATCCTTCCCCCAGGAACGCAGCCGTGGCACTTGAAGCTGGAGGCGGCGCAGAACGTCCTGCTCTGCAAGGAGATCTTTGCGCAGCTTTCCAGAGAAGCGGTCCAGATTAAAGCGCAGATCCCGCACATCGTGGTGAAGAACCAGATCATCTCGCAGCCTTTCCCAGGTCAGAACCCGGCCGGGCGTCTCTACCGGTCTAAGAGATATCCTTTATTTTTACAAACTGGAGAAAGTGAGACGTCGACTGAAGGATTCTCAGGCCAAATTCTCAAGGATTTGGGACATTAATCTTGATCAAAGCAGGTATATCTGGAATAAAATTAACAGCTAATGTTCGACCAATAAATAACCGATTGATGGTCACTGGATAGATAAAATATTATTTTATTTATTTAAAATGTATTATCTATTTATTTTAAATTAAAAAATTTTGTTTATTAAATAAAAGCAACATTTTAAAATATATGTATTTTTAAAATTTTAAATACATTTTTCATTTCCTAGGGTCCATTAAACGTGTCGTTATTTACTGACTGACTGCAAACATTCAAACATTTATGAAGACTTCCTGTTCATGTCAGTCTGATAGAAACATCTTCAAATAAAGCGTCTCTGTGTTTTCTGGTTCCGTTCCTGAGTGTTATGTAAGGAGTTAAAGTTTCTTCTCCGTTTCTCGTCGCTGTCTGAAGGTTTGCAGCTTTCCATCTCTCTGTGCCACTCCGCTGGAGAGAGGAAGAGCAGCCGAGCGTCTCCGGAGAAACCCAAACCGGACGACCATCTTTACGTCCTGGAGCACAATCTGCACCAGATGATGAGAGAGGTGACGCAGTTCAGCCCTGCAGGATGTGCGAGTCGGACTCAGAGGAAGTGACCTGCTGACGTTCTGCCCCGTTTCAGTTCCATAAGCAGCAGCTGAGCTCGGTGGTGATGCCGCATCCGGCCAGCGCGCCGTTCGGCCACAAGCGTCTGCGGCTGGCGGGGCCGATGGCGTACGACAAGGCCGAGATCTCCAGCCTGCAGCAGGGCGAGGGGCTGCTGGAGAAGATCATCAAACAGGCCAAACACATCTTCCTGCGCAGCAGGTAGCGCCGTCGTGCTTTAACTAGGCCTCAACAATAAACTGGTTTTAGCAATTAATCACATTTTTGGTTTTTGAAGATTTAACTTCTGTAAAATCAGAATTTTTTTTTTTCACCTGCAGAAACTCAAGGAGAGTGGCCGACCTGACATCAGAGTGATGTCAGGGCGGCCATCTTGTTTTACAGCTTCTGTTTGTTTTTGATTTTGAATTCAAGTAGAACTGAAACAATTGATCAGCTGAATCAATTTTTAAAATAATTGCCAACAAATTTATGAATTGATTAATCGCTAAAGAGGCCATTTCCTGAAAGAACAACACAACCGGAGCACTTGTATAAAAACATAAACATTTTGCATTTAAAATAATAAAAAAAACATCTTTGTCTGTAAATCTATTTTACCCAAAGTTCCTCATCTGGCAGTTTTAGCTCCGCCTGCTTCAGATTGTGTCAAATAAAATCTTTTAAGCATCTTTTGCTGTTCAGTGAACCGTCGTCATCCTCACTGCAGAGCCGCCGTGACACGAGACAAAACAATGCAAAGCCTTTCTTCTGGTTTATTTATTCACCAGTTAAATATATTTTTAAATTAAATGAATGATCAGAGCTGCGGCAGTGCGCAGAGCATTGCAAGCAAGCAAAGTTGTAAAAAGTCACTTCTCTCTGACCGGCTGCGGCTCCGGTCCTGCTCATGGTAAAGATCCGTTCAGAGGAATCAGACGGTCTCTGACGTCAGCTCTAATGCTGCGGGTCGGTTCTGCAGGACGGCTCGGACCATCGACAGCCTGGCCAGCCGCATCGAAGACCCTCAGATCCAGGCCCACTGGTCCAACATCAACGACGTTTATGAGTCCAGCGTCAAGGTGCTCATCACCTCGCACGGCTACGAGCAAATCTGCAAGTGAGTCTGATGCCTCTGTGAAGGCAACTTTATTCTTCCCTAATTAGTTTTTTTATTTTTATTTTAACCCAACAAGTTTTCAGTTATGGTGGAATCAAAGAAACTGAATAAAATCAGTTTCTGGCGTTCACATTTCCTGTCATTCTGTCACTAATCGAACAAATTCAACAGAACGGGATTCCAACACCATCACATCGATTTGCTAGAGAAAAAACTCAGAAATTTTCTAGAATAAAACTGAGTTTGAAAAGTTGCTGGGAAAAAAAGTGACATTTTTGGATGCAATTTTCTAGAAGAAAGTGCAAAGTCCTCAGTTTTTAAAGTCATAAACATCTTAGAACAACACTTGAAAATTTATGAGTTTCAAAAGTTGAAAATTTACTACAGAAAAATCTGAAACTTTGAGGTTGTTGTCGGGTTGTGGAGGAAAAAATCTAGGAAATTTCTGAGTTGCAAAAGTTGCAGAAGTGCCAGAAAACAATCAGAAATGTTGAAAAACAGACATGAACATTTCTGAGTTGCACAAATCAAAAATGTTTTTTTTTACATAAAATTTATGCCTTCCTAAAAATTTAGGTTTATTTTAGCAAATTTTTCATTTTTTTCAAAGAAAAAGGTAGAGTTTTTGGCTGAAGTTTATTTCTTTTATTCCGATCGTTAACTGTGCTGATCGGCTAATTCAGTTAAATTCTGCGTTTTATCTTGAACTCTGGGACTCCGTCTGCGTTTGCGGCATCGTGGGGGGCCGTCCTGCGCTGCGTTGCCATGGTAACCGTCGCTGCTGTGCGTGCAGGTCCATCCAGCTGCAGCTGAACATCGGCGTGGAGCAGATCCGCGTGGTGCACCGGGACGGCCGGGTCGTCACGCTGTCGCACCAGGAGCAGGAGCTGCAGGACTTCCTCCTCTCTCAGGTACGGCCCGTCGCTCCCGCAGCCGTTTCCGGGAGCGGGCGGTGTGTGACGGCGCCCCTCGTTTCAGATGTCGCAGCACCAGGTGCACGCCGTGCAGCAGCTGGCCAAGGTGATGGGCTGGCACGTCCTGAGCTTCAGCAACCACGTGGGGCTGGGCCCCGTGGAGAGCATCGGGAACGCCTCCGCCATCACCGTCGCTTCCCTCAACGGAGAGTACGCCATCTCAGGTGAGGCCGCAGCGCCGCCTTGACCGATGCTGGGCCGGTTCCATTGCAACAGCCAAAACCACATCATTGGAGGTCACAAAACATCTTAAAATTAACAGGAAAAATGAGAAAATAGCTTCCATATGAGTTATCAGTCTGTGATTCTTTCTTCTAAAAGTTGCATTCTGGGAAATGTAGGCAGAAGAAAGACATTAGATGTTCAACCTCTCACTGCTAGCTAAGCAAAGTTGCTGGCTTCAACACACTTGTTCTATGGTTACCTAGCAACAACCTGCTGGTTAACAGTTTTATGCTTCCCCTCTTTGCCTGATAACTTCTAAAAAATAAAAAAAAACAGAATGGAGTGAAAACTGGATAAAAGAGGAAAGGTCTCACCACCAGTCTGGTAGCACTTCAGATATTTAAAACAAAAAACTTATCAATAATTATCAATACAGACCTTTATGAAATGCTTCAGCCGTAGCGTCCATCTCCACTGCGGAAACCCAAAAAGAGCACAGTAGGAAAAAAATCCATATTTTTCCAGAAATTAAATTTCCAAAAACCTTAAAAGTATTTCTCCTGATTTTGACCTGAAAAACACAAAAATAATTAAAGTAAAGCAGCAGACCTGCTTCTTTAGATTAGCACAACTTTCTGTTCTGGAAAAAAAAAATTAAAGTCTGTTGATTTTGAGGAGAAATGCTGGAGAATCCTGACCCGGCCCTCTGCTTGCCTTCCAGTGCGCAACGGCCCAGAGAGCGGCTGTAAGGTTCTGGTCCAGTTCCCGCGCAGCCAAATCAAAGAGCTGCCAAAGAGCGACGCGGTCCAGGACGCCAAGTGGAGCCAGCTGCGCGGGCCGCACAGGGAGGTCAACTGGAGCAAGATGGAGGGACGCAACTTCGTCTACAAGATGGAGCTCCTCATGGCGGCGCTCACTCCGTGTCCTTAGGCCAAGCTGACGGTTTTCCTTCCACTCAACCTTCAGCCGTGGAGCCAGACTGCAGCTCTCGCTCAGCTGAACCAGATTTATGTCGGACTTGAATGAAAAGCGAAGACATTTGTTTACAGCTGATTTTTAAAACGACAAACCTGCAGGAAGATCTGATGTTCAAACACAAACCGCAAGAAAACAAAGTATTTTTCTATAGTTTCTATGCTTGAAATATCTTTTATGTAATTTTATTTTCAGATGATTGTAGATGCATAAAACTAACTCACAAGTAACTTTTCAGCTTGGTGTACCTAAATAATTTTAGGATTATTTAGGTCAATAACTCCTTAATACTGATTTTAAAAAGTATTATTTCCACTGGCAGATTGCTTCACTCCTAACTTGACATTTTTCTCAGGTTATTAGTTAAATAATCTGCCAGTGGAACTAAAATTTAATATTAAGGAACTGTTTACCTAAAAAAGCCCAAAAGTTCCTTGTGAATTTTTAGATTGAAACTTTATTTCAAACTCAAGGTCCTCACGGCAAAAACACAAAATCTTACCGATTAATTTTGTTCTAGTAAAAATATTAGTAGTTTAAATGAGACAAAACTGAATTATAAGTAATTTAAGTAACTGATTCTTGAATATAGATAAAAGTTGTGGTTCCACTGGCAGATAAGACATTTCCCCATGTTTTAGTGACATAATGTGGATTAAGATATTTACAGTAGAAAAATTACAGTTACTTGGTAAGATTTTGTGTTTTAAGTGCAACTAAAAAAAAAGGAACAAAACAAACAGACATACGTATCTACAATCATGTAAAAGTAAAATTCAATATGGAGGTTTTGTTTTATTTCAAGTGTACTGTGATATCTGCTGCAGGATCTAGACTAAAATGCTTTTCTGCAGTGTGATGCTCTTGTTTCAGACTTCCTGTTATTTTTTTACGAAACAGAAAAAGTTTCTTTCTCACGTTTCTGCTTTTCGGATTCCAACTCCGAGCCGTTTCAGGCCACAACGGTGAATAAAGCCACACAGCTCAGATGAAATCACACGGTTGGTTTAATTCGACAATAAATAAGGGGAGTCTGGTGTATTTACATGGTCTGTTCGAAATGTAAAAATGATGCAGGCATTTTAAAATCTGGATCCGGGCTTCATAGGCAGGACGGAGTCTGGACTCTGCAGGAGTTCGTGTCTTCATCACAGAGGCTGCAGCTCCGTCGCATCATTTACTGCAACGGGACAAACATGAGAATCACCGCAGCTGTATGAATATTTATGGGTCACAAACTCAAATCATTAATGGATGCAACATTAAAATGTTAGTTGGACTCGGTGGGAACAGAAAGGCAAGAGCAGCACTACAATATGTTCTTACTCAAAGGTAAAAATACTTGGTAAGAAGGAAAGTCAAATGTTACTGAATAGGATTAGAGAAACAAAAGAATCATTCTGACATTTTCCCTCAAAATTATGACTTTTTCTCAGATTTCTAATTTTCAGAATTTTGATTTTTATCTTCTGAAACCAGTTTTTTTTTTTTTTTTAATCATTTTAAAAAGCAGATTTTTCTTTACTATTGAAACTCTGCAAATGTTCCAGGACATTTCTGGCATTATTCTAAACAATTCTGAGTTTTTTGGCAGAAATTTCCTCCTTTTCACTTTCTATCCAAAACAGCAGCATTCAGACGGAGATTAAATTGAAAACTGGTGTCTTTTTATTTCAGGGTATCAGACTAAAAGGGGAACATGTGTGGATGCTCATCTATAAATCTTGATTTTCTCAAAAATAGATCCTAATCCAAGTATCGCGGGCCACTTTGTGTTTGACAAAAAAATCCAGGAAGTTTATTGGTTCCAAAGTGAAGAAATGAATCAAAAATTTAAGCGGTGTGAATAATTTCAGTTTAAACTTTTCAGTAAGAAAATAAAAAGTTTAAATTAAATTTCCGGCTGCAGTTTTTCTATAAAGATGCTTTAAAACGTGGAGGAGGCCCAGACGTCCGCCCTGAGGGACGCCGTCCTCGGGCCAATAGCATTAGCTTAGCGTTAGCTTTGGTTCTCTGGTGAGCGTTTGAAGGCCTCACCTGGCATCTGCCGCCGGCGTCGCCACGCCCTCAGCTTCCTGCAGCCCCGGTGCAGCAGCCACATGGCCAGCATGAGCAGAGCAGCCGCCACCATCAGCGCCAGCGCCGTGACCGACAGGTACTGCAGATCCTCGTACAGAACCTCTGCAGGACAGACCGATTTAACCTTTGACCCCAACTTTGCAGATCAAAGATTTGCTGTCTGAGATGCTTTTATCGTCTTTTATCTCTAGTTTTCGGCCTTTGACCTTTCCTTCCTTCCTTTTACTGCTTTTAATATAGTACATATATAATTATATAATTAACACCTGGCCAATGGAGTTTATCAAAACATTTCAAAGTCAAACTTTGACTCTTCCTGCACTCAGATATTTACAAACTGTTGATCTGCCTCAGTCTGTTGTCTCGCAGCTCATATTTTCTAGCAGAAAGTTTGGCGAAAGGACGACATGGAGGACCCACCGTTCACTTTGAGGACGAAGCCGAGGTCGCGGCTGTTCCCGGCCGGGTCCTCGGCCGTCACCACGTAGTATCCGGCGTCCTGCAGCTTCAGGTCGGACAGCAGCATGGAGCCGTTGTCGCAGGCGTTCACCCGGTCGCTGTAGTCCTGGGTGATGTTGGTGAAGCCGCCGGGCCGCCAGGCGCCGATGGAGCGGCTCGCCGCCCCGGACATGAAGCTCCATCGGATGGTGGGGACGCCGGAGGACACAACGTCCACCGAGAAGAAGACATCGTCCTGCACCGACCGGATCAGGTTCCTCTGGGAGGAGCTGACGGAGATCGATCCGGCTGCAGGAGGACGAGAGGAAACGATTCAGATTTTATACAATAAATGTTTGAAAAGTCAAAAATGTACCCAAAATAAAAACCGCAAACATTTTGAGATTAATCTTAGAAATATTCTAGAAATAAATGAGTTCCAAAGGTCAAAATTAGTGAGAAAAAAACGTGGAAATCTCTGAGCTCCAAAAATAGAAAATATGTTAGAAATAATAATTTTTAAAAAATAGTGGAAATTTTTTTAGCTCAAAAAGTTACAAATTTGCAAGAGAAAAACTCAGAAACTTTGAGATTAACCTTAGAAACTTCTGAAACTGAAAATTTGTAGGAAGAAGCTTTTAGATTAATCTCAAAAATGTTTCCAGAAAAAAACAAGGTCATTTCTGAATTTCAAAAGTCTAAAATTTCCCAAAAAATACTAATCAGAAAATTTCAAAAACAACACCAGAATTTGCTTGGAAACCCCCCCAGAAATGTTGAGATTAATTTCATAAACTTTCCAGTACAAATCACGGCACTTCTGATTTGGAAATATCATTAATTTGTCAAAAGGAAGATAAATCTGAAATTTTCAAATTAATCTCAGAAACTGGCTAGAAAAAAAAGAGAAATGTTTGAGTTTAATTTAAGACATTTTCTAAATAATAAAAAAAAAAAGCTTGAAAAGTCAACAATTTGCCCAAAAAAGAATGAAAAAGTTTCGTTCCACTGGCAGATTATCCCACTGTAACAAAACAGTTTTTCCATGTTATACGTGAAATAATCTGTCAGTGGAACTAGAATTTTTCATCAAAATTAAGAAATTATTTAGTGAAAACAAACTCCTATATTTTGCTGAAAAGTTACTTCTAAGTTAGTAAACCTGAAATAATATATGATATTTTCCAGAGGTGTGACCAAGTCACTGTGTTGCAAGTCTCAAGTAAGTCTCAAGTCTCTGTCCTCAAGTCCGAGTCAAGTCTCAAGTAAAGACAGGCAAAAGTCGAGTCAAGTCTCAAGTAAAGACAGGCAAAAGTCGAGTCAAGTCTCAAGTCAGGAACCTTTAATTTCAAGTCATTTCGAGTCGTTTTTATTTATTTTTTAAAAATAATTTGCAATTATACATAAAATTCAAATAATAGACCATTTGTTCTTTTTTAAATATGTATTTGAGGTTCATTTGTGATCCTCTTATTCATCTGGTATTCTTCAAATCTGTCAGAAGTAAACAGATGTCAGAAAATAAATTACAGCCTTTCATGAATTACATTTGACTTCAGTTTACTCCTTCTATTCATAAATAAACATCAACACTACAACAATCATAGTTTTCAAAAAATGAAATAAGTATAAATGAAGTTATCACAAGTAAACTCAGGAAGGTCTGGTGCATTTATTTTTCTGCTTTTATTTCTAAGTATGTTAGTTTCAGTCCTCCGTAAATATGGGACAGATATTCTAAACACAAAATTTATTTGGGACAGTCACTGTATTTGGTCTTTTTTTTTTTTTCCCAGCAAAGCTATACTACTTGGAAATGGGTTCTGTGCGACATGTGACAGTCACGCCGGTCAGTGCATTAAGTCAAAAACAGTTGACTTAATGCACTGACTGCAGTAAACAATATATTGTCAATATAATTTCCCAACGTAGATGTCTTCAAATACACCAACCATCCTTAGATGATACTGGACCCGGCTCATCATCATGATGGGACAGAGAGACTCTGTTCCCTGTGTTCAGGTCCAGAATCTGCTTTCTGTTCCGGAGCCCCGCTCACTATCCACCGGCTTCCTGAGCTAACACGGTGCACATTATTTGTGGAGGCATTTGAAGGACCGGATTTATGGTAAATCATCACCAATTTAACCCGGAGTACACATGCTAACACGAAGTTAGCTAAAGTCAACTATCTTACAGCAAAAGAAAAGTGCCACCTACCGATCTCTGTGAAGCTTCAAATGCCGGACAAAGTTGGACGTCGTGGCATCTCCATCCGATATTCTCTTCTTGCATGTTTTACAAGTTGCAGTTCGTTTTTTAGTCGAAAGTTCATAACCTACGTAGCCAAAAGAAATTACTCGCGGAAGCATATTCGAGCGGTTATTTCGTATTTCGTTCCCTGAGCTCTGTAGCTTTGCCGCGTTTTTTAAACGTCCAAATCCTGTTAATTTGATTGGTTGTGCTGCAGCTACGTACACATACATACATAAGGAGAGAGGAAAACCATAGTGACGGTCTGCGCATATTGATACGGAGTGAGTGAAATTAATTAATGACGCCACTTTATAAATAATGTGTTTTAAATTTGAAGACTTTGAGTAAAAAATATCAAGTCTTTTCAAGTAAACAGCTTCAAGTCGAGTCAAGTCCCAAGTCAATGGCATGAAAGTCAAAGTCAAGTCCGAGTCTTTGAGCATTTTTTCAAGTCAAGTCTCAAGTCGTGATTTTAACGACTCGAGTCCAAGTCATGTGACTCGAGTCCCCACCTCTGATATTTTCACTGGAAACTAAAAACTCTTGGTAAGATTTTATGTTTTTCATTGTCATGGCGATAAAACAAATTAAATTTTAAATGTGTTTAAGTTTATCAGGAAAGGAGAGAACGTTTCTATTCACCACCATCGGGAGGAGGAAGCGCAGCGTTTCAGAAATATTAGTCAGAGAAAACACGGAAATACAAAATGCAGTTTATAAATGAAGGTGTTTATTATCAAAGGAGAAAATATGATCTAATATAATAAAAGTGGATGGAGAGCAGTGGACCCGTCTTATTCTGCAGAACCAAACTTGGAGAAACAGAATTCAGTTTTTATTCTAATCAGGAACAAGAACTGAAACACTGAGTTCCCTTAAATTAAGGCTACAGCCCTTTTTCTCTAGAGCTGCATTAATAACAACTTTAGGATTCCCTGGAGAGTCAGAAAGTTTCAGTCTGGGCTGAACGGCTTCCTGCAGAAACCTGCTGCACAAACAAACCTGAGGTGGATGAAACTTATGAGCTGCAGCAGATCGTGAAACTGAACAGTTAAAAATTTTTTAACTGGAGGATCCGGTTGAAATTCTTCCAACAAACCAGCAGGCAGAGCGAAGCTTCAGACGGAGAGTGAAGCTTCAGAGAACGAAGCTTCAGAGAACGAAGCTTCAGAGAGTGAAGCTTCAGACGGAGAGTGAAGCTTCAGAGAACGAAGCTTCAGAGAACGAAGCTTCAGAGAGTGAAGCTTCAGACGGAGAGTGAAGCTTCAGACGGAGATCGAAGTTTCAGACGGAAAGCGAAGTTTCAGAGAGCGAAGCTTCAGAGAGTGAAGCTTCAGAGAGCGAAGCTTCAGAGAGTGAAGCTTCAGACGGAGAGTGAAGCTTCAGACGGAGATCGAAGTTTCAGACGGAGAGCGAAGTTTCAGACAGCGAAGCTTCAGAGAGCGAAGCTTCAGAGAGCGAAGCTTCAGAGAGTGAAGTTTCAGACGGAGAGCGAAGCTTCAGACAGAGATCGAAGTTTCAGACGGAGAGCGAAGCTTCAGACGGAGAGCGAAGTTTCAGACGGAGAGCGAAGCTTCAGACGGAGAGCGAAGTTTCAGACGGAGAGCGAAGCTTCAGAGAGCGAAGCTTCAGACGGAGAGCGAAGTTTCAGACGGAGAGCGAAGCTTCAGAGAGCGAAGCTTCAGACGGAGAGCGAAGTTTCAGACGGAGAGCGAAGCTTCAGAGAGCGAAGCTTCAGAGAGCGAAGCTTCAGACGCAGAGTGAAGCTTCAGACGCAGAGTGAAGCTTCAGACAGACAGACAGACAAGCTTTCAGGAGAGCAGCTTGGAAATTTGTGAGCGCCAAAAGCTCACAAATTTCTGAGAAAAAACTCAGAAATGTAGAGATTAATCACGGAAAAAAACTTGCCATTTTATTAGTTTGAGAAGTCGAAGGTTCGTAAGAGAAAAAACTCAGAAATTTTGAGCTTCCACTTAGAAATTTTCTAGAAAAAAAACTTTAAATATTATGAGGTTCAAAAGTAGAAAATATTTGACTTTTCAAGGTTAGAAATGTCTAAGATTTTCCTAAAAAAAATCTGAGATTAATCTGAACATGTGATGTTTCTAGCAGAAATCGTCTCCTGTTTTCTGTCAGCAGTGGCCCTGATGCGGCAGGTCCGACTGGTTCCATAGTTTCAGTTCTGGTTCTGCTGGAATGTGTTTATTTAAACATTTCAGGCCCGAGAGAAGGAAGGCAGATGATTAAACATTAAACTTCCGAGGTTCTGTTCGACAGAAATGTTGATTTTTCTAACCTAAGCAGCAGATTAACGCGCGCAGCTGCACAAAATCCCGCTTTGAGTTGGAGAAACTCACCTGAGTGGCACAGGTAGAGCGTGATACTGAGGAACAGCGCGGCGTCGTGGACCTCCCACAACATTAGAACCGCAGGCCCATCTGATGATCCAATTCTGGACCGTCCCGGTTCCGTTTCCTTCCTCGCTCACCTGGTTCTCGCGTTTTCTTGGAAATCGGAGAGAAGAAGCGGAGTTCCGCCTAAGACTGCGAGCTGTTCCTCCTCATACCTGCAGTCAGCTCCGGCCCGGTCCACACCCTCCAGACAGGTTGAGCCGCAGATTACACAGACCCGGGACCAGAACCGGAACCACTCACCTGGAGGATCGCAGTCCGACGCACCTGGAAAAACGTGCCAAACAGGAAGTGCACACGTATGCAAAACACAAACCCCGTGAACACGTTTTAGAACATTTTAACGCAAAGTGGGAAGAACTACGGAGCCCCCTGCAGGACAAACTGCGAAACAGCAACAAACAAAAACGAGATGGTTTGGTTTTTATTACAAACAACATTTGAAATTGGACAAAACTAACTTACAAGTAACTTTTTGAGAGAGATAGGAGCGTGTTTTAAGCAAATAATTCCTTAATTTAAATAAAAAGTACAAATTCCACTTACAGATTATTTTACTTAAAACATGACATTGTTACAAATAAGTAAAATAATCTGCCAGTGGAACTGTTTTAAAATCAATACTAAGAAATTATTAGTTAAAATAGGCTTAATTCACGTGTTCTAAGGATATTTGCATGAGAGACTAGATAAATGCTAGATAAATAATAATAATAATTAAAGCTGCAAGCAGCCTCGGGCGGCCCTCGCAGCAAGCGCCGCTCCGGCCTATTGGCCACCGCGGGGGTTCCGGCCACCGCAGAAGCTCTCGCTCGGTTTCCAGAGCCGCAGCCCGCTCCCCACCGCGGAAGCTCCGCCGCAGTTTCCAGCACCGCCGCCCGCCAGCCGCCGCAGAAGCTGTCGCGCATTTTCCCCGCCCGTCCACCGGGCGATACGCGTGAATGCGTTCGGCGGCGCTGCCCGACGACTGTCGAAAAATCTGGCGCAGATCGGTCGATGCGTCGAGGAGATACAACCCATGTATTAACTTAGGGGGCGCAGTGGAGCCAAATTACATTTCAAACCCGTTGGGCTCTTTAGAGGTGAACAAAGGTCATACATATCCAGTTTGGCGCCAATCGGATGATCCATGCCTGAATAAGAGCCAAACGTATGCATATGGCGAGGGACTGATATTCGCCATTTGGCCACGCCCACACGGTTCAGCCAGCAGCGAGCATTGACAGAGTTTATCATCCGAATCATCTTGATTAGGTCAAGAGAGCCATAAACGGAGCTTTCCAAGTAAAAAAACGGCACTTCCTGTTCTGAGGGGGCGGGGCTTAGATGACGTCATAATATGATGACATAGGGTCGTCAAGGATCCCACCAGGGTCACTCGTGCAAAGTTTGGTGCAGAAGCTATCGACCGTTCACAGTAAAATACAAGACTTCCTGTTGTCAGAGGGCGTGGCCTACGTGATGTCATCATTTGACCATTGGATATTATTCTACACCCGAGGATGATCAATAACTCAAACTTTGGTGTCTCTGTCAGTTTTTGTGTTAGAATTACAAATTATTTAATTTTTTCCTCTATAATTCAACATTGAACTGTCATTCCGTAGGGCAATGCTGCCCTCTGGTGTCGAATTACTGAAATTACTGAAATAGTTTCATTATTTCAGTAATTCGACACCAGAGGGCAGCATTGCCCTACACATGACAAAGCCCTTTGTATTACACAGTCGATCACAGGGGAACTTTGAGCCTTGCTAACCCCCCTTCAACATGCTCCAAAACTCACCAATTTGATAACTTTAAATCAGACATGCCTTATGATCAGACTGACCAAGTTTGAAGTCGATCAATCGAAATCCCTAGGAGGAGTTTGATCAAATACGAAGGCTGTAAACGTCAAAATCGAGGTCAAATGAACTTCAATCTAAAATGGCCGACTTCCTGTTGGGTTTAGAGCATGGCTCTAAGAGACTTTTTTGTACGTCCCGACAAGATACACATGTGTACCAAGTTTCGTAATTCTAGGTTTAAGCATGGCCTGGGGCTGTTCATTTAAAATACTCTAGGGGTCGCTATAGAGAAATTAGGCCACGCCCACCAAATTTTGTTATGAATTCCTGTCGGAGGGTGGATAAGGATCCATCCTAGTGAGTTTGGAGCAGCTCACCCCGAAACTGTGGAATTCAGAGCCAAACGAAATTCGACGGCGTTCGCAATGCCGCCACGCCCACCTGCTTCATCGCAGCCGGTCGGTGTTGGAATCCACAACACACCAACATGTCTTCTGTCTCTGGACACAGTTTCATGTTGATTAGGTCAAAGGGCTAAGATAGCGACCGTTCACAGTAAAACATGACACTTCCTGTTCTCAGGGGGCGTGGCCTACTTAAAAAAATAATTTCACCACAGGGTATTTTAGGACACCCGATGTCGATCAATCAATGAAAGTTTGGTCCCTCTCTGTGTTTTTGTATAGGAAATATAAGAGTTTCGTGTTTCATGGCGAGTAGGTGAACTTTGACCCCTGCTAACCCCCCTTCAACATGCTCCAAAACTCACCAATTTGATAACTTTAAATCAGACATGCCTTATGATCAGACTGACCAAGTTTGAAGTCGATCAATCGAAATCCCTAGGAGGAGTTTGATCAAATACGAAGGCTGTAAACGTCAAAATCGAGGTCAAATGAACTTCAATCTAAAATGGCCGACTTCCTGTTGGGTTTAGAGCATGGCTCTAAGAGACTTTTTTGTACGTCCCGACAAGATACACATGTGTACCAAGTTTCGTAATTCTAGGTTTAAGCATGGCCTGGGGCTGTTCATTTAAAATACTCTAGGGGTCGCTATAGAGAAATTAGGCCACGCCCACCAAATTTTGTTATGAATTCCTGTCGGAGGGTGGATAAGGATCCATCCTAGTGAGTTTGGAGCAGCTCACCCCGAAACTGTGGAATTCAGAGCCAAACGAAATTCGACGGCGTTCGCAATGCCGCCACGCCCACCTGCTTCATCGCAGCCGGTCGGTGTTGGAATCCACAACACACCAACATGTCTTCTGTCTCTGGACACAGTTTCATGTTGATTAGGTCAAAGGGCTAAGATAACGACCGTTCACAGTAAAACATGACACTTCCTGTTCTCAGGGGGCGTGGCCTACGTAAAAAAATAATTTCACCACAGGGTATTTTAGGTAACCCCATAACGATCAATCCCAGAAAGTTTGGTCCCTCTATGTGTTTTTGTATAGGAAATATAAGAGTTTCGTGTTTCATGGCGAGTAGGTGAACTTTGACCCCTGGTAACCCCCCTTCAGCAAGCTCATACAGTCACCAATTTGATAACTTTAAATCAGACATGCCTTATGATCAGACTGACCGAGTTTGAAGCCGATCAATCGAAATCCCTAGGAGGAGTTCGATCAAATGCAAAGGCTGTAAACGTCAAACTCGAGGTCCAAAATGGACGTTCAATACAAAATGGCCGACTTCCTGTTGGGTTTCGACCATGGCTCTGATAGACTTTTTTGTACGTCCTGACAAGATACACATATGTACCAAGTTTCGTAATTCTAGGATAAAGCATGGCCTGGGGCTGTTCATTTAAAATACTCTAGGGGTCGCTATAGAGAAATTAGGCCACGCCCACCAAATTTTGTTATGAATTCCTGTCGGTAGCTGGATAAGGATCCATCCTAGTGAGTTTGGAGCAGCTGGGCCCGAAATTGTGGAATTCAGAGCCAAACGAAATTCGACGGCGTTCGCAACGCCGCCACGCCCACCTGCTTCATCGCAGCCGGTCGGGGTTGGATTACTCAACACACCAACATGTCTTCTGTCTCTGGACACAGTTTCATGTTGATTAGGTCAAAGGGCTAAGATAGCGACCGTTCACAGTAAAACATGACACTTCCTGTTCTCAGGGGGCGTGGCCTAAGTGATGTCATCATTTGACCACAGGGTATTTTTGGACACCTAATGATGATCAATAATTTAAAGTTTGGTATCTCTGTGAGTTTCTGTGCAGGATATATAAGAGTTTCGTGTTTCATGGCGAGTAGGTGAACTTTGACCCCTGGTAACCCCCCTTCAGCAAGCTCATACAGTCACCAATTTGATAACTTTAAATCAAACATGCCTTATGATCAGACTGACCGAGTTTGAAGCCGATCAATCGAAATCCCTAGGAGGAGTTCGATCAAATACGAAGGCTGTAAACGTCAAACTCGAGGTCCAAAATGGACCTTCAATAGAAAATGGCCGACTTCCTGTTGGGTTTCGACCATAGCTCTAATAGACTTTTTTGTACGTCCTGACAAGATACACATATGTACCAAGTTTCGTAATTCTAGGTTAAAGCATGGCTTACGGCTGTTCATTTAAAATACTCTAGGGGTCGCTATAGAGAAATTAGGCCACGCCCACCAAATTTTGTTATGAATTCCTGTCGGTGGGTGGATAAGGATCCATCCTAGTGAGTTTGGAGCAGCTGGGCCCGAAATTGTGGAATTCAGAGTCAAACGAAATTCGACGGCGTTCGCAACGCCGCCACGCCCACCTGCTTCATCGCAGCCGGTCGGGGTTGGATTACTCAACACACCAACATGTCTTCTGTCTCTGGACACAGTTTCATGTTGATTAGGTCAAAGGGCTAAGATAGCGACCGTTCACAGTAAAACATGACACTTCCTGTTCTCAGGGGGCGTGGCCTAAGTGATGTCATCATTTCACCATAGGGTATTGTAGGGCACCCGATGCCGATCAATCACTGAAAGTTTGGTCCCTCTATGTGTTTTTATATAGGAAATATAAGAGTTTCGTGTTTCATGGCGAGTAGGTGAACTTTGACCCCTGCTAACCCCCCTTCAACATGCTCCAAAACTCACCAATTTGATAACTTTAAATCAAACATGCCTTATGATCAGACTGACCGAGTTTGAAGTCGATCAATCGAAATCCCTAGGAGGAGTTCGATCAAATACGAAGGCTGTAAACGTCAAAATCGAGGCAAAAAATGGACTTTCAATACAAAATGGCCGACTTCCTGTGATAGTTGGCTTATAACATTAAATGTAAGTTCTGAGTCTTTTGGTGAGCTCTACAAGTGTACCAAATTTCATGTCTGTACGATGAAGTACGTTCATACCATTGTGTCAACAGAAAATTGCTAGTTGCTGCCGTTGAGCAATTTTTTTGGCGATTTTTGCGACAACCTTAAAATTCAAAATTTTTAATTTTTCTAGTTGCGACCGCCAAGTTTGGTGAGTTTTTGAATATGATAAAGCCCCCAAAAAGGCTCCTCTTTGGGGGGGCAGAATAATAATAATAATTAAAGCTGCAAGCAGCCTCGGGCGGCCCTCGCAGCAAGCGCCGCTCCGGCCTATTGGCCACGGCGGGGGTTCCGGCCACCGCAGAAGCTCTCGCGCGTTTTCCAGAGCCGCAGCCCGCTCCCCACCGCGGAAGCTCTGCCGCAGTTTCCAGCACCGCCGCCCGCTAGCCGCCGCAGGAGCTGTCGCGCATTTTTGCCGCCCGTCCAAGGGCGACATGTGTGAATGCGTTCGGCGGCGCTCCCCGACGACTGTCAAAAAATCTGGTGCAGATCGGTCGATGCGTCGAGGAGATACGGCCGATGTATTAACTTAGGGGGCGCAGTGGAGTCAAATTACATCTCAAACCCGTTGGGCTCTTTAGAGGTGAACAAAGGTCATACATATCCAGTTTGGCGCCAATCGGATGATCCATGCCTGAATAAGAGCCAAACGTATGCATATGGCGAGGGACTGATATTCGCCATTTGGCCACGCCCACACGGTTCAGCCAGCAGCGAGCATTGACAGAGTTTATCATCCGAATCATCTTGATTAGGTCAAGAGAGCCATAAACGGAGCTTTCCAAGTAAAAAAACGGCACTTCCTGTTCTGAGGGGGCGGGGCTTAGATGACGTCATAATATGATGACATAGGGTCGTCAAGGATCCCACCAGGGTCACTCGTGCAAAGTTTGGTGCAGAAGCTATCGACCGTTCACAGTAAAATACAAGACTTCCTGTTGTCAGAGGGCGTGGCCTACGTGATGTCATCATTTGACCATTGGATATTATTCTACACCCGAGGATGATCAATAACTCAAACTTTGGTGTCTCTGTCAGTTTTTGTGTTAGAATTACAAATTATTTAATTTTTTCCTCTATAATTCAACATTGAACTGTCATTCCGTAGGGCAATGCTGCCCTCTGGTGTCGAATTACTGAAATTACTGAAATAGTTTCATTATTTCAGTAATTCGACACCAGAGGGCAGCATTGCCCTACACATGACAAAGCCCTTTGTATTACACAGTCGATCAAAATTGAACTCTGTCATTCCGTAGGGCAATGCTGCCATCTGGTGTCGAATTACTGAAATTACTGAAATAGTTTCATTATTTCAGTAATTCGACACCAGAGGGCAGCATTGCCCTACACATGACAAAGCCCTTTGTATTACACAGTCGATCACAGGGGAACTTTGAGCCTTGCTAACCCCCCTTCAACATGCTCCAAAACTCACCAATTTGATAACTTTAAATCAGACATGCCTTATGATCAGACTGACCGAGTTTGAAGCCGATCAATCGAAATCCCTAGGAGGAGTTCGATCAAATACGAAGGCTGTAAACGTCAAAATCGAGGTCAAATGAACTTCAATCTAAAATGGCCGACTTCCTGTTGGGTTTAGAGCATGGCTCCAAGAGACTTTTTTGTACGTCCTGACAAGATACACATGTGTACCAAGTTTCGTAATTCTAAGCTAAAGCATGGCTTGGGGCTGATTTTTTGAAATATTCTAGGGGGCGATATAGAGAAATTAGGCCACGCCCACCAAATTTTGTTATGAATTCCTGTCGGGGGCTGGATAAGGATCCATCCTAGTGAGTTTGGAGCAGCTCTCCCCGAAACTGTGGAATTCAGAGCCAAACGAAATTCGACGGCGTTCGCAATGCCGCCACGCCCACCTGCTACATCGCAGCCAGTCGGGGTTGGAATCCACAACACACCAACATGTTTTCTGTCTCTGGACACAGTTTCATGTTGATTAGGTCAAAGGGCTAAGATAGCGACCGTTCACAGTAAAACATGACACTTCCTGTTCTCAGGGGGCGTGGCCTACTTAAAAAAATAATTTCACCACAGGGTATTTTAGGACACCCGATGTCGATCAATCAATGAAAGTTTGGTCCCTCTCTGTGTTTTTGTATAGAAAATATAAGAGTTTCGTGTTTCATGGCGAGTAGGTGAACTTTGACCCCTGCTAACGCCCCTTCAGCAAGCTCATACAGTCACCAATTTGATAACTTTAAATCAGACATGCCTTATGATCAGACTGACCGAGTTTGAAGCCGATCAATCAAAATCCCTAGGAGGAGTTCGATCAAATGCAAAGGCTGTAAACGTCAAACTCGAGGTCCAAAATGGACCTTCAATACAAAATGGCCGACTTCCTGTTGGGTTTCGACCATGGCTCTAATAGACTTTTTTGTACATCCTGACAAGATACACATATGTACCAAGTTTCGTAATTCTAGGATAAAGCATGGCCTGGGGCTGTTCATTTAAAATACTCTAGGGGTCGCTATAGAGAAATTAGGCCACGCCCACCAAATTTTGTTATGAATTCCTGTCGGTGGGTGGATAAGGATCCATCCTAGTGAGTTTGGAGCAGCTGGGCCCGAAATTGTGGAATTCAGAGCCAAACGAAATTCGACGGCGTTTGCAACGCCGCCACGCCCACCTGCTTCATCGCAGCCGGTCGTGGTTGGAATACTCAACACACCAACATGTCTTCTGTCTCTGGACACAGTTTCATGTTGATTAGGTCAAAGGGCTAAGATAGCGACCGTTCACAGTAAAACATGACACTTCCTGTTCTCAGGGGGCGTGGCCTACTTAAAAAAATAATTTCACCACAGGGTATTTTAGGACACCCGATGTCGATCAATCAATGAAAGTTTGGTCCCTCTCTGTGTTTTTGTATAGGAAATATAAGAGTTTCGTGTTTCATGGCGAGTAGGTGAACTTTGACCCCTGCTAACCCCCCTTCAACATGCTCCAAAACTCACCAATTTGATAACTTTAAATCAGACATGCCTTATGATCAGACTGACCAAGTTTGAAGCCGATCAATCAAAATCCCTAGGAGGAGTTCGATCAAATACGAAGGCTGTAAACGTCAAAATCAGGGTCCAAATTTGACCTTCAGTCCAAAATGGCGGACTTCCTGTGATATTTGCACTTCTAAATCTATACCTAATTCTGAGCATCTCGGTGAGCTCTACATGTGTACCAAATTTCATGTTTCTGCGATGAAGTAAATGAATAGCAAAATTTCCTTTGAAAATTGCTAGTTGGCGCCGTTGAGCCATTTTTTTGGCGATTTTTGCATTGACCTTAAAATTCAAAATTTTTAAACCGCCTAGTCGCGACCGCCAAGTTTGGTGAGTTTTTGAATATGATAAAGCCCCCAAAAAGGCGCCTCTTTGGGGGGTAAGAATAATAAGAATAATAATAAACAGTACAGATACAATAGGCCTTCGCAGCGCTTTGCTGCTCGGGCCTAATAATAATTAAAGCTGCAAGCAGCCTCGGGCGGCCCTCGCAGCAAGCGCCGCTCCGGCCTATTGGCCACCGCGGGGGTTCCGGCCACCGCAGAAGCTCTCGCTCGGTTTCCAGAGCCGCATCCCGCTCCCCACCGCGGAAGCTCCGCCGCAGTTTCCAGCACCGCCGCCCGCCAGCCGCCGCAGAAGCTGTCGCGCGTTTTCCCCGCCCGTCCACCGGGTGATACGCGTGAATGCGTTCGGCGGCGCTGCCCGACGATTGTCGAAAAATCTGGCGCAGATCGGTCGATGCGTCGAGGAGATACAACCCATGTATTAACTTAGGGGGCGCAGTGGAGCCAAATTACATTTCAAACCCGTTGGGCTCTTTAGAGGTGAACAAAGGTCATACATATCCAGTTTGGCGCCAATCGGATGATCCATGCCTGAATAAGAGCCAAACGTATGCATATGGCGAGGGACTGATATTCGCCATTTGGCCACGCCCACAC
The DNA here is from genome assembly GCF_003331165.1 of Xiphophorus hellerii. Taxonomy (NCBI): domain Eukaryota; kingdom Metazoa; phylum Chordata; class Actinopteri; order Cyprinodontiformes; family Poeciliidae; genus Xiphophorus; species Xiphophorus hellerii. The sequence continues at coordinate 117,291 of NW_022587646.1, read as the reverse complement.
GGTTCAGCCAGCAGCGAGCATTGACAGAGTTTATCATCCTAATCATCTTGATTAGGTCAAGAGAGCCATAAACGGAGCTTTCCAAGTAAAAAAACGGCACTTCCTGTTCTGAGGGGGCGGGGCTTAGATGACGTCATAATATGATGACATAGGGTCGTCAAGGATCCCACCAGGGTCACTCGTGCAAAGTTTGGTGCAGAAGCTATCGACCGTTCACAGTAAAATACAAGACTTCCTGTTGTCAGAGGGCGTGGCCTACGTGATGTCATCATTTGACCATTGGATATTATTCTACACCCGAGGATGATCAATAACTCAAACTTTGGTGTCTCTGTCAGTTTTTGTGTTAGAATTACAAATTATTTAATTTTTTCCTCTATAATTCAACATTGAACTGTCATTCCGTAGGGCAATGCTGCCCTCTGGTGTCGAATTACTGAAATTACTGAAATAGTTTCATTATTTCAGTAATTCGACACCAGAGGGCAGCATTGCCCTACACATGACAAAGCCCTTTGTATTACACAGTCGATCAAAATTGAACTCTGTCATTCCGTAGGGCAATGCTGCCCTCTGGTGTCGAATTACTGAAATTACTGAAATAGTTTCATTATTTCAGTAATTCGACACCAGAGGGCAGCATTGCCCTACACATGACAAAGCCCTTTGTATTACACAGTCGATCACAGGGGAACTTTGAGCCTTGCTAACCCCCCTTCAACATGCTCCAAAACTCACCAATTTGACAACTTTAAATCAGACATGCCTTATGATCAGACTGACCAAGTTTGAAGTCGATCAATCGAAATCCCTAGGAGGAGTTTGATCAAATACGAAGGCTGTAAACGTCAAAATCGAGGTCAAATGAACTTCAATCTAAAATGGCCGACTTCCTGTTGGGTTTAGAGCATGGCTCCAAGAGACTTTTTTGTACGTCCTGACAAGATACACATGTGTACCAAGTTTCGTAATTCTAAGCTAAAGCATGGCTTGGGGCTGATTTTTTGAAATATTCTAGGGGGCGATATAGAGAAATTAGGCCACGCCCACCAAATTTTGTTATGAATTCCTGTTGGCGGGTCAATAAGGATCCATCCTAGTGAGTTTGGAGCAGCTCACCCCGAAACTGTGGAATTCAGAGCCAAACGAAATTTGACGGCGTTCGCAACGCCGCCACGCCCACCTGCTTCATCGCAGCCGGTCGGGGTTGGAATCCACAACACACCAACATGTCTTCTGTCTCTGGACACAGTTTCATGTTGATTAGGTCAAAGGGCTAAGATAGCGACCGTTCACAGTAAAACATGACACTTCCTGTTCTCAGGGGGCGTGGCCTACGTAAAAAAATAATTTCACCACAGGGTATTTTAGGACACCCGATGACGATCAATCCCAGAAAGTTTGGTCCCTCTATGTGTTTTTGTATAGGAAATATAAGAGTTTCGTGTTTCATGGCGAGTAGGTGAACTTTGACCCCTGGTAACCCCCCTTCAGCAAGCTCATACAGTCACCAATTTGATAACTTTAAATCAGACATGCCTTATGATCAGACTGACCAAGTTTGAAGCCGATCAATCGAAATCCCTAGGAGGAGTTCGATCAAATGCAAAGGCTGTAAACGTCAAACTCGAGGTCCAAAATGGACCTTCAATACAAAATGGCCGACTTCCTGTTGGGTTTAGAGCATGGCTCCAAGAGACTTTTTTGTACGTCCTGACAAGATACACATGTGTACCAAGTTTCGTAATTCTAGGATAAAGCATGGCATGGGGCTGTTCATTTAAAATACTCTAGGGGTCGCTATAGAGAAATTAGGCCACGCCCACCACATTTTTTTATGAATTCCTGTCGGTGGGTGGATAAGGATCCATCCTAGTGAGTTAGGAGGAGCTGGGCCCGAAATTGCGGAATTCAGAGCCAAACGAAATTCGACGGCGTTCGCAACGCCGCCACGCCCACCTGCTTCATCGCAGCCGGTCGGGGTTGGATTACTCAACACACCAACATGTCTTCTGTCTCTGGACACAGTTTCATGTTGATTAGGTCAAAGGGCTAAGATAGCGACCGTTCACAGTAAAACATGACACTTCCTGTTCTCAGGGGGCGTGGCCTACTTATAAAAATAATTTCACCACAGGGTATTTTAGGACACCCGATGACAATCAATCAATGAAAGTTTGGTCCCTCTCTGTGTTTTTGTATAGGAAATATAAGAGTTTCGTGTTTCATGGCGAGTAGGTGAACTTTGACCCCTGCTAACCCCCCTTCAACATGCTCCAAAACTCACCAATTTGATAACTTTAAATCAGACATGCCTTATGATCAGACTGACCGAGTTTGAAGCCGATCAATCAAAATCCCTAGGAGGAGTTCGATCAAATACGAAGGCTGTAAACGTCAAAATCGAGGTAAAAAATGGACTTTCAATACAAAATGGCCGACTTCCTGTGATAGTTGGCTTATAACATTAAATGTAAGTTCTGAGTCTTTTGGTGAGCTCTACAAGTGTACCAAATTTCATGTCTCTACGATGAAGTACGTTCATACCATTGTGTCAACAGAAAATTGCTAGTTGCCGCCGTTGAGCAATTTTTTTTGCGATTTTTGTGACAACCTTAAAATTCAAAATTTTGAATTTTTCTAGTCGCGACCGCCAAGTTTGGTGAGTTTTTGAATATGATAAAGCCCCCAAAAAGGCGCCTCTTTAGGGGGGCAGAAAAATAAGAATAATTAAAGCTGCAAGCAGCCTCGGGCGGCCCTCGCAGCAAGCGCCGCTCCGGCCTATTGGCCACCGCGGGGGTTCCAGCCACCGCAGAAGCTCTCGCACGATTTCCAGAGCCGCAGCCAACTCCCCACCGCAGAAGCTCCGCCGCAGTTTCCAGCACCGCCGCCCGCTAGCCACCGCAGAAGCTGTCGCGCATTTTCCACACCCATCCACCAGGCGACACGCGTGAATGCGTTCGGCAGCGCTCCCCGACGACTGTCAAAAAATCTGGCGCAGATCGGTCGATGCGTCGAGGAGATACAGCCCATGTATTAACTTAGGGGGCGCAGTGGAGTCAATTTACATTTCAAACCCGTCGGGCTCTTTAGAGGTGAACAAAGGTCATACATATCCAGTTTGGCGCCAATCGGATGATCTATGTGTGAATTAGAGCCAAACGTATGAATATGGCGAGGGACTGATATTCGCCATTTGGACACGCCCACACGGTTCAGCCAGCAGCGAGCATTGACAGAGTTTCTCATCCGAATCATCTTGATTAGGTCAAGAGAGCCATAAACGTAGCTTTCCAAGTAAAAAAACGGCACTTCCTGTTCGGAGGGGGCGGGGCTTAGATGACGTCATAATATGATGACATAGGGTCGTCAAGGATCCCACCAGGGTCACTCGTGCAAAGTTTGGTGCAGAAGCTATCGACCGTTCACAGTAAAATACGAGACTTCCTGTTGTCAGGGGGCGTGGCCTAAGTGATGTCATCTTTTGACCATTGGATATTATTGTACACCCGATGATTATCCATAGCTGAACGTTTGGTGTCTCTCTTAGTTTTTGTGTTAGAATTACAAATTATTTAATTTTTTCCTCTTCAATTCAACATTGAACTGTCATTCCGTAGGGCAATGCTGCCCTCTGGTGTCGAATTACTGACATTACTGAAATAGTTTCATTATTTCAGTAATTCGACACCAGAGGGCAGCATTGCCCTACGGAATGACAAAGGATCCCCTTTGTAATTACATATTACACAGTCGATCACAGGGGAACTTTGAGCCCTGCTAACCCCCCTTCAACATGCTCCAAAACTCACCAATTTGATAACTTTAAATCAAACATGCCTTATGATCAGACTGACCGAGTTTGAAGCCGATCAATCGAAATCCCTAGGAGGAGTTCGATCAAATACGAAGGCTGTAAACGTCAAAATCGAGGTCAAATGAACTTCAATCTAAAATGGCCGACTTCCTGTTGGGTTTAGAGCATAGCTCCAAGAGACTTTTTTGTACGTCCTGACAAGATACACATGTGTACCAAGTTTCGTAATTCTAGGTTTAAGCATGGCCTGGGGCTGTTCATTTAAAATACTCTAGGGGTCACTATAGAGAAATTAGGCCACGCCCACCAAATTTTGTTATGAATTCCTGTCGGTGGGTGTACAAGCATCCATCCTAGTGAGTTTGAAGCAGCTGGGCCCGAAATTGTGGAATTCAGAGCCAAACGTATGGCAACGGCGTTACAGGTCACTTCGCCACGCCGCCACGCCCACCTGCTATGTCAAAGCCGGTCGGGGTTGGAATCCACAACACATCAACATGTCTTCTGTCTCTGGACACAGTTTCATGTTGATTAGGTCAAAGGGCTAAGATAGCGACCGTTCACAGTAAAACATGACACTTCCTGCTCTCAGGGGGCGTGGCCTATTAAAAAAAAAAATTTCACCACAGGGTATTGTAGGACACCCGATGTCGATCAATCTCTGAAAGTTTGATACCTCTATGTGTTTTTGTATAGGAAATATAAGAGTTTCGTGTTTCATGGCGAGTAGGTGAACTTTGACCCCTGCTAACCCCCCTTCAACATGCTCCAAAACTCACCAATTTGATAACTTTAAATCAAACATGCCTTATCATCAGACTGACCAAGTTTGAAGTCGATCAATCGAAATTCCTAGGAGGAGTTCGATCAAATACGAAGGCTGTAAACGTCAAAATCGAGGTAAAAAATGGACGTTCAAGACAAAATGGCCGACTTCCTGTGATAGTTGGCTAATAACATTAAATGTAAGTTCTGAGTCTTTTGGGGAGCTCTACAAGTGTACCAAATTTCATGTCTCTACGATGAAATACGTTCATACCATTGTGTCAACAGAAAATTGCTAGTTGCCGCCGTTGAGCAATTTTTTTTGCGATTTTTGCGACAACCTTAAAATTCAAAATTTTTAAATTTTCTAGTCGCCACCGCCAAGTTTGGTGAGTTTTTGAATATGATAAAGCCCCCAAAAAGGCGCCTCTTTGGGGGGGCAGAATCGTAATAATAATAATAATAATAATAATAATTAAAGCTGCAAGCAGCCTCGGGCGGCCCTCGCAGCAAGCGCCGCTCCGGCCTATTGGCCACCGCGGGGGTTCCGGCCAGCGCAGAAGCTCTCGCACGTTTTCCAGAGCCGCAGCCCGCTCCCCACCGCAGAAGCTCTGCCGCAGTTTCCAGCATCGCCGCCCGCTAGCCGCCGCAGAAGCTGTCGCGCGTTTTCCCCGCCCGTCCACCGGGCGACAGGCGTGAATGCGTTCGGCGGCGCTCCCCGACGACTGTCGAAAAATCTGGCGCAGATGGGTCGATGCGTCGAGGAGATACAACCCATGTATTAACTTAGGGGGTGCAGTGGAGCCAAATTACATTTCAAACCCGTTGGGCTCTTTAGAGGTGAACAAAGGTCATACATATCCAGTTTGGCGCCAATCGGATGATCCATGCCTGAATAAGAGCCAAACGTATGCATATGGCGAGGGACTGATATTCGCCATTTGGCCACGCCCACACGGTTCAGCCAGCAGCGAGCATTGACAGAGTTTATCATCCGAATCATCTTGATTAGGTCAAGAGAGCCATAAACGGAGCTTTCCAAGTAAAAAAACGGCACTTCCTGTTCTGAGGGGGCGGGGCTTAGATGACGTCATAATATGATGACATAGGGTCGTCAAGGATCCCACCAGGGTCACTCGTGCAAAGTTTGGTGCAGAAGCTATCGACCGTTCACAGTAAAATACAAGACTTCCTGTTGTCAGAGGGCGTGGCCTACGTGATGTCATCATTTGACCATTGGATATTATTCTACACCCGAGGATGATCAATAACTCAAACTTTGGTGTCTCTGTCAGTTTTTGTGTTAGAATTACAAATTATTTAATTTTTTCCTCTATAATTCAACATTGAACTGTCATTCCGTAGGGCAATGCTGCCCTCTGGTGTCGAATTACTGAAATTACTGAAATAGTTTCATTATTTCAGTAATTCGACACCAGAGGGCAGCATTGCCCTACACATGACAAAGCCCTTTGTATTACACAGTCGATCACAGGGGAACTTTGAGCCTTGCTAACCCCCCTTCAACATGCTCCAAAACTCACCAATTTGATAACTTTAAATCAGACATGCCTTATGATCAGACTGACCAAGTTTGAAGTCGATCAATCGAAATCCCTAGGAGGAGTTTGATCAAATACGAAGGCTGTAAACGTCAAAATCGAGGTCAAATGAACTTCAATCTAAAATGGCCGACTTCCTGTTGGGTTTAGAGCATGGCTCCAAGAGACGTTTTTGTACGTCCTGACAAGATACACATGTGTACCAAGTTTCGTAATTCTAAGCTAAAGCATGGCTTGGGGCTGATTTTTTGAAATATTCTAGGGGGCGATATAGAGAAATTAGGCCACGCCCACCAAATTTTGTTATGAATTCCTGTTGGCGGGTCAATAAGGATCCATCCTAGTGAGTTTGGAGCAGCTCACCCCGAAACTGTGGAATTCAGAGCCAAACGAAATTTGACGGCGTTCGCAACGCCGCCACGCCCACCTGCTTCATCGCAGCCGGTCGGGGTTGGAATCCACAACACACCAACATGTCTTCTGTCTCTGGACACAGTTTCATGTTGATTAGGTCAAAGGGCTAAGATAGCGACCGTTCACAGTAAAACATGACACTTCCTGTTCTCAGGGGGCGTGGCCTACGTAAAAAAATAATTTCACCACAGGGTATTTTAGGACACCCGATGACGATCAATCCCAGAAAGTTTGGTCCCTCTATGTGTTTTTGTATAGGAAATATAAGAGTTTCGTGTTTCATGGCGAGTAGGTGAACTTTGACCCCTGGTAACCCCCCTTCAGCAAGCTCATACAGTCACCAATTTGATAACTTTAAATCAGACATGCCTTATGATCAGACTGACCGAGTTTGAAGCCGATCAATCGAAATCCCTAGGAGGAGTTCGATCAAATGCAAAGGCTGTAAACGTCAAACTCGAGGTCCAAAATGGACCTTCAATACAAAATGGCCGACTTCCTGTTGGGTTTAGAGCATGGCTCCAAGAGACTTTTTTGTACGTCCTGACAAGATACACATGTGTACCAAGTTTCGTAATTCTAGGATAAAGCATGGCATGGGGCTGTTCATTTAAAATACTCTAGGGGTCGCTATAGAGAAATTAGGCCACGCCCACCAAATTTTGTTATGAATTCCTGTCGGTGGGTGGATAAGGATCCATCCTAGTGAGTTAGGAGGAGCTGGGCCCGAAATTGTGGAATTCAGAGCCAAACGAAATTCGACGGCGTTCGCAACGCCGCCACGCCCACCTGCTTCATCGCAGCCGGTCGGGGTTGGATTACTCAACACACCAACATGTCTTCTGTCTCTGGACACAGTTTCATGTTGATTAGGTCAAAAGGCTAAGATAGCGACCGTTCACAGTAAAACATGACACTTCCTGTTCTCAGGGGGCGTGGCCTACTTAAAAAAATAATTTCACCACAGGGTATTTTAGGACACCCGATGACAATCAATCAATGAAAGTTTGGTCCCTCTCTGTGTTTTTGTATAGGAAATATAAGAGTTTCGTGTTTCATGGCGAGTAGGTGAACTTTGACCCCTGCTAACCCCCCTTCAACATGCTCCAAAACTCACCAATTTGATAACTTTAAATCAGACATGCCTTATGATCAGACTGACCGAGTTTGAAGCCGATCAATCAAAATCCCTAGGAGGAGTTCGATCAAATACGAAGGCTGTAAACGTCAAAATCGAGGTAAAAAATGGACTTTCAATACAAAATGGCCGACTTCCTGTGATAGTTGGCTTATAACATTAAATGTAAGTTCTGAGTCTTTTGGTGAGCTCTACAAGTGTACCAAATTTCATGTCTCTACGATGAAGTACGTTCATACCATTGTGTCAACAGAAAATTGCTAGTTGCCGCCGTTGAGCAATTTTTTTTGCGATTTTTGTGACAACCTTAAAATTCAAAATTTTGAATTTTTCTAGTTGCGACCGCCAAGTTTGGTGAGTTTTTGAATATGATAAAGCCCCCAAAAAGGCGCCTCTTTAGGGGGGCAGAAAAATAAGAATAATTAAAGCTGCAAGCAGCCTCGGGCGGCCCTCGCAGCAAGCGCCGCTCCGGCCTATTGGCCACCGCGGGGGTTCCAGCCACCGCAGAAGCTCTCGCACGATTTCCAGAGCCGCAGCCAACTCCCCACCGCAGAAGCTCCGCCGCAGTTTCCAGCACCGCCGCCCGCTAGCCACCGCAGAAGCTGTCGCGCATTTTCCACACCCATCCACCAGGCGACACGCGTGAATGCGTTCGGCAGCGCTCCCCGACGACTGTCAAAAAATCTGGCGCAGATCGGTCGATGCGTCGAGGAGATACAGCCCATGTATTAACTTAGGGGGCGCAGTGGAGTCAATTTACATTTCAAACCCGTCGGGCTCTTTAGAGGTGAACAAAGGTCATACATATCCAGTTTGGCGCCAATCGGATGATCTATGTGTGAATTAGAGCCAAACGTATGAATATGGCGAGGGACTGATATTCGCCATTTGGACACGCCCACACGGTTCAGCCAGCAGCGAGCATTGACAGAGTTTCTCATCCGAATCATCTTGATTAGGTCAAGAGAGCCATAAACGTAGCTTTCCAAGTAAAAAAACGGCACTTCCTGTTCGGAGGGGGCGGGGCTTAGATGACGTCATAATATGATGACATAGGGTCGTCAAGGATCCCACCAGGGTCACTCGTGCAAAGTTTGGTGCAGAAGCTATCGACCGTTCACAGTAAAATACGAGACTTCCTGTTGTCAGGGGGCGTGGCCTAAGTGATGTCATCTTTTGACCATTGGATATTATTGTACACCCGATGATTATCCATAGCTGAACGTTTGGTGTCTCTCTTAGTTTTTGTGTTAGAATTACAAATTATTTAATTTTTTCCTCTTCAATTCAACATTGAACTGTCATTCCGTAGGGCAATGCTGCCCTCTGGTGTCGAATTACTGACATTACTGAAATAGTTTCATTATTTCAGTAATTCGACACCAGAGGGCAGCATTGCCCTACGGAATGACAAAGGATCCCCTTTGTAATTACATATTACACAGTCGATCACAGGGGAACTTTGAGCCCTGCTAACCCCCCTTCAACATGCTCCAAAACTCACCAATTTGATAACTTTAAATCAAACATGCCTTATGATCAGACTGACCGAGTTTGAAGCCGATCAATCGAAATCCCTAGGAGGAGTTCGATCAAATACGAAGGCTGTAAACGTCAAAATCGAGGTCAAATGAACTTCAATCTAAAATGGCCGACTTCCTGTTGGGTTTAGAGCATAGCTCCAAGAGACTTTTTTGTACGTCCTGACAAGATACACATGTGTACCAAGTTTCGTAATTCTAGGTTTAAGCATGGCCTGGGGCTGTTCATTTAAAATACTCTAGGGGTCACTATAGAGAAATTAGGCCACGCCCACCAAATTTTGTTATGAATTCCTGTCGGTGGGTGTACAAGCATCCATCCTAGTGAGTTTGAAGCAGCTGGGCCCGAAATTGTGGAATTCAGAGCCAAACGTATGGCAACGGCGTTACAGGTCACTTCGCCACGCCGCCACGCCCACCTGCTATGTCAAAGCCGGTCGGGGTTGGAATCCACAACACATCAACATGTCTTCTGTCTCTGGACACAGTTTCATGTTGATTAGGTCAAAGGGCTAAGATAGCGACCGTTCACAGTAAAACATGACACTTCCTGCTCTCAGGGGGCGTGGCCTATTAAAAAAAAAATTTCACCACAGGGTATTGTAGGACACCCGATGTCGATCAATCTCTGAAAGTTTGATACCTCTATGTGTTTTTGTATAGGAAATATAAGAGTTTCGTGTTTCATGGCGAGTAGGTGAACTTTGACCCCTGCTAACCCCCCTTCAACATGCTCCAAAACTCACCAATTTGATAACTTTAAATCAAACATGCCTTATCATCAGACTGACCAAGTTTGAAGTCGATCAATCGAAATTCCTAGGAGGAGTTCGATCAAATACGAAGGCTGTAAACGTCAAAATCGAGGTAAAAAATGGACGTTCAAGACAAAATGGCCGACTTCCTGTGATAGTTGGCTAATAACATTAAATGTAAGTTCTGAGTCTTTTGGGGAGCTCTACAAGTGTACCAAATTTCATGTCTCTACGATGAAATACGTTCATACCATTGTGTCAACAGAAAATTGCTAGTTGCCGCCGTTGAGCAATTTTTTTTGCGATTTTTGCGACAACCTTAAAATTCAAAATTTTTAAATTTTCTAGTCGCCACCGCCAAGTTTGGTGAGTTTTTGAATATGATAAAGCCCCCAAAAAGGCGCCTCTTTGGGGGGGCAGAATCGTAATAATAATAATAATAATTAAAGCTGCAAGCAGCCTCGGGCGGCCCTCGCAGCAAGCGCCGCTCCGGCCTATTGGCCACCGCGGGGGTTCCAGCCACCGCAGAAGCTCTCGCACGATTTCCAGAGCCGCAGCCAACTCCCCACCGCAGAAGCTCCGCCGCAGTTTCCAGCACCGCCGCCCGCTAGCCACCGCAGAAGCTGTCGCGCATTTTCCACACCCATCCACCAGGCGACACGCGTGAATGCGTTCGGCAGCGCTCCCCGACGACTGTCAAAAAATCTGGCGCAGATCGGTCGATGCGTCGAGGAGATACAGCCCATGTATTAACTTAGGGGGCGCAGTGGAGTCAATTTACATTTCAAACCCGTCGTGCTCTTTAGAGGTGAACAAAGGTCATACATATCCAGTTTGGCGCCAATCGGATGATCTATGTGTGAATTAGAGCCAAACGTATGAATATGGCGAGGGACTGATATTCGCCATTTGGACACGCCCACACGGTTCAGCCAGCAGCGAGCATTGACAGAGTTTCTCATCCGAATCATCTTGATTAGGTCAAGAGAGCCATAAACGTAGCTTTCCAAGTAAAAAAACGGCACTTCCTGTTCGGAGGGGGCGGGGCTTAGATGACGTCATAATATGATGACATAGGGTCGTCAAGGATCCCACCAGGGTCACTCGTGCAAAGTTTGGTGCAGAAGCTATCGACCGTTCACAGTAAAATACGAGACTTCCTGTTGTCAGGGGGCGTGGCCTAAGTGATGTCATCTTTTGACCATTGGATATTATTGTACACCCGATGATTATCCATAGCTGAACGTTTGGTGTCTCTCTTAGTTTTTGTGTTAGAATTACAAATTATTTGATTTTTTCCTCTATAATTCAACATTGAACTGTCATTCCGTAGGGCAATGCTGCCCTCTGGTGTCGAATTACTGACATTACTGAAATAGTTTCATTATTTCAGTAATTCGACACCAGAGGGCAGCATTGCCCTACGGAATGACAAAGGATCCCCTTTGTAATTACATATTACACAGTCGATCACAGGGGAACTTTGAGCCCTGCTAACCCCCCTTCAACATGCTCCAAAACTCACCAATTTGATAACTTTAAATCAAACATGCCTTATGATCAGACTGACCGAGTTTGAAGCCGATCAATCGAAATCCCTAGGAGGAGTTCGATCAAATACGAAGGCTGTAAACGTCAAAATCGAGGTCAAATGAACTTCAATCTAAAATGGCCGACTTCCTGTTGGGTTTAGAGCATAGCTCCAAGAGACTTTTTTGTACGTCCTGACAAGATACACATGTGTACCAAGTTTCGTAATTCTAGGTTTAAGCATGGCCTGGGGCTGTTCATTTAAAATACTCTAGGGGTCACTATAGAGAAATTAGGCCACGCCCACCAAATTTTGTTATGAATTCCTGTCGGTGGGTGTACAAGCATCCATCCTAGTGAGTTTGAAGCAGCTGGGCCCGAAATTGTGGAATTCAGAGCCAAACGTATGGCAACGGCGTTACAGGTCACTTCGCCACGCCGCCACGCCCACCTGCTATGTCAAAGCCGGTCGGGGTTGGAATCCACAACACATCAACATGTCTTCTGTCTCTGGACACAGTTTCATGTTGATTAGGTCAAAGGGCTAAGATAGCGACCGTTCACAGTAAAACATGACACTTCCTGCTCTCAGGGGGCGTGGCCTATTAAAAAAAAAAATTTCACCACAGGGTATTGTAGGACACCCGATGTCGATCAATCTCTGAAAGTTTGATACCTCTATGTGTTTTTGTATAGGAAATATAAGAGTTTCGTGTTTCATGGCGAGTAGGTGAACTTTGACCCCTGCTAACCCCCCTTCAACATGCTCCAAAACTCACCAATTTGATAACTTTAAATCAAACATGCCTTATCATCAGACTGACCAAGTTTGAAGTCGATCAATCGAAATTCCTAGGAGGAGTTCGATCAAATACGAAGGCTGTAAACGTCAAAATCGAGGTAAAAAATGGACGTTCAAGACAAAATGGCCGACTTCCTGTGATAGTTGGCTAATAACATTAAATGTAAGTTCTGAGTCTTTTGGGGAGCTCTACAAGTGTACCAAATTTCATGTCTCTACGATGAAATACGTTCATACCATTGTGTCAACAGAAAATTGCTAGTTGCCGCCGTTGAGCAATTTTTTTTGCGATTTTTGCGACAACCTTAAAATTCAAAATTTTTAAATTTTCTAGTCGCCACCGCCAAGTTTGGTGAGTTTTTGAATATGATAAAGCCCCCAAAAAGGCGCCTCTTTGGGGGGGCAGAATCGTAATAATAATAATAATAATAATAATAATAAGAAACAGTACAGGAACAATAGGCCTTCGCAGCGCTTTGCTGCTCGGGCCTAATAATAATAATAAGAAACAGTACAGGAACAATAGGCCTTCGCAGCGCTTTGCTGCTCGGGCCTAATTAAAGCTGCAAGCAGCCTCGGGCGGCCCTCGCAGCAAGCGCCGCTCCGGCCTATTGGCCACCGCGGGGGTTCCAGCCACCGCAGAAGCTCTCGCACGATTTCCAGAGCCGCAGCCAACTCCCCACCGCAGAAGCTCCGCCGCAGTTTCCAGCACCGCCGCCCGCTAGCCACCGCAGAAGCTGTCGCGCATTTTCCACACCCATCCACCAGGCGACACGCGTGAATGCGTTCGGCAGCGCTCCCCGACGACTGTCAAAAAATCTGGCGCAGATCGGTCGATGCGTCGAGGAGATACAGCCCATGTATTAACTTAGGGGGCGCAGTGGAGTCAATTTACATTTCAAACCCGTCGGGCTCTTTAGAGGTGAACAAAGGTCATACATATCCAGTTTGGCGCCAATCGGATGATCTATGTGTGAATTAGAGCCAAACGTATGAATATGGCGAGGGACTGATATTCGCCATTTGGACACGCCCACACGGTTCAGCCAGCAGCGAGCATTGACAGAGTTTCTCATCCGAATCATCTTGATTAGGTCAAGAGAGCCATAAACGTAGCTTTCCAAGTAAAAAAACGGCACTTCCTGTTCGGAGGGGGCGGGGCTTAGATGACGTCATAATATGATGACATAGGGTCGTCAAGGATCCCACCAGGGTCACTCGTGCAAAGTTTGGTGCAGAAGCTATCGACCGTTCACAGTAAAATACGAGACTTCCTGTTGTCAGGGGGCGTGGCCTAAGTGATGTCATCTTTTGACCATTGGATATTATTGTACACCCGATGATTATCCATAGCTGAACGTTTGGTGTCTCTCTTAGTTTTTGTGTTAGAATTACAAATTATTTAATTTTTTCCTCTTCAATTCAACATTGAACTGTCATTCCGTAGGGCAATGCTGCCCTCTGGTGTCGAATTACTGACATTACTGAAATAGTTTCATTATTTCAGTAATTCGACACCAGAGGGCAGCATTGCCCTACGGAATGACAAAGGATCCCCTTTGTAATTACATATTACACAGTCGATCACAGGGGAACTTTGAGCCCTGCTAACCCCCCTTCAACATGCTCCAAAACTCACCAATTTGATAACTTTAAATCAAACATGCCTTATGATCAGACTGACCGAGTTTGAAGCCGATCAATCGAAATCCCTAGGAGGAGTTCGATCAAATACGAAGGCTGTAAACGTCAAAATCGAGGTCAAATGAACTTCAATCTAAAATGGCCGACTTCCTGTTGGGTTTAGAGCATAGCTCCAAGAGACTTTTTTGTACGTCCTGACAAGATACACATGTGTACCAAGTTTCGTAATTCTAGGTTTAAGCATGGCCTGGGGCTGTTCATTTAAAATACTCTAGGGGTCACTATAGAGAAATTAGGCCACGCCCACCAAATTTTGTTATGAATTCCTGTCGGTGGGTGTACAAGCATCCATCCTAGTGAGTTTGAAGCAGCTGGGCCCGAAATTGTGGAATTCAGAGCCAAACGTATGGCAACGGCGTTACAGGTCACTTCGCCACGCCGCCACGCCCACCTGCTATGTCAAAGCCGGTCGGGGTTGGAATCCACAACACATCAACATGTCTTCTGTCTCTGGACACAGTTTCATGTTGATTAGGTCAAAGGGCTAAGATAGCGACCGTTCACAGTAAAACATGACACTTCCTGCTCTCAGGGGGCGTGGCCTATTAAAAAAAAAAATTTCACCACAGGGTATTGTAGGACACCCGATGTCGATCAATCTCTGAAAGTTTGATACCTCTATGTGTTTTTGTATAGGAAATATAAGAGTTTCGTGTTTCATGGCGAGTAGGTGAACTTTGACCCCTGCTAACCCCCCTTCAACATGCTCCAAAACTCACCAATTTGATAACTTTAAATCAAACATGCCTTATCATCAGACTGACCAAGTTTGAAGTCGATCAATCGAAATTCCTAGGAGGAGTTCGATCAAATACGAAGGCTGTAAACGTCAAAATCGAGGTAAAAAATGGACGTTCAAGACAAAATGGCCGACTTCCTGTGATAGTTGGCTAATAACATTAAATGTAAGTTCTGAGTCTTTTGGGGAGCTCTACAAGTGTACCAAATTTCATGTCTCTACGATGAAATACGTTCATACCATTGTGTCAACAGAAAATTGCTAGTTGCCGCCGTTGAGCAATTTTTTTTGCGATTTTTGCGACAACCTTAAAATTCAAAATTTTTAAATTTTCTAGTCGCCACCGCCAAGTTTGGTGAGTTTTTGAATATGATAAAGCCCCCAAAAAGGCGCCTCTTTGGGGGGGCAGAATCGTAATAATAATAATAATAATAATAATTAAAGCTGCAAGCAGCCTCGGGCGGCCCTCGCAGCAAGCGCCGCTCCGGCCTATTGGCCACCGCGGGGGTTCCGGCCACCGCAGAAGGTCTCGCACGATTTCCAGAGCCGCAGCCCGCTCGCCACCGCAGAAGCTCTGCCGCAGTTTCCAGCACCGCCGCCCGCCAGCCGCCGCAGGAGCTGTCGCGTATTTTCGCCGCCCGTCCACTGGGCGACACGCGTGAATGCGTTCGGCGGCGCTCCCCGACGACTGTCAAAAAATCTGATGCAGATCGGTCGATGCATCGAGGAGATACAGCCCAGGTATTAACTTAGGGGGCGCAGTGGAGTCAAATTACATTTCAACCTCGTTGGGCTCTTTAGAGGTGAACAAAGGTCATACATATCCAGTTTGGCGTCAATCGGATGATCCATGTGTGATTTAGAGCCAAACGTATGTATATGGCGAGGGACTGATATTCGCCATTTGGCCACGCCCACACGGTTCAGCCAGAAGCGAGCATTGACAGAGTTTATCATCCGAATCATCTTGATTAGGTCAAAAGAGCCATAAACAGAGCTTTCCAAGTAAAAAAATAGCACTTCCTGTTCCGAGGGGGCGGGGCCTAAGTGATGTCATCATTTGACCATTGGATATTATTGGACACTCGATTATGATCAATCACTGAACGTTTGGTGTCTCTGTGAGTTTTTGTGTTAGAATTACAAATTATTTAATTTTTTCCTCCATTACAACATTGAACTTTCATTCCGTAGGGCAATGCTGCCCTCTGGTGTCGAATTACTGAAATAATGAAACTATTTCAGTGGGCAGCAGAGGGCAGCATTGCCCTACAAACAACGAACATGGACTGTTTATTATGTAATTACACAGAAGATCTCTCTAATTCATTCTGAGGGGGCGGGGCTTAGATGACGTCATAATATGATGACAAAGCATTGTCAGGCATCAGACCAGGATGAGTCAGGCCAAGTTTGGTGCAGCTCGGTCGAAACATGTGGAATCTAGAAGCAAACGTATGGCCTCGGCGTTACAGGTCACTTCGCCACGCCGCCACAGCCAGCTGCTTCATCGCAGCCAGTCAGGGTTTGAATCCACAACACACCAACATGTCTTCTGTCTCTGGACACAGTTTAATATTGATTATGTCAAAGGGCTAAGATAGCAACCGTTCACAGTAAAACATGACACTTCCTGTTCTCAGGGGGCGTGGCCTAATTGATGTCATCATTTGACCACAGGGTATTTTTGGACACCTAATGATGATCAATAATTTAAAGTTTGGTATCTCTGTGAGTTTCTGTGCAGGATATATAAGAGTTTCGTGTTTCATGGCGAGTAGGTGAACTTTGACCCCTGGTAAGCCCCCTTCAGCAAGCTCATGCAGTCACCAATTTGATAACTTTAAATCAAACATGCCTTATGATCAGACTGACCGAGTTTGAAGCCGATCAATCGAAATCCCTAGGAGGAGTTCGATCAAATGCAAAGGCTGTAAACGTCAAAATCGAGGTCAAATGAACTTCAATCTAAAATGGCCGACTTCCTGTTGGGTTTAGAGCATGGCTCTAAGAGACTTTTTTGTACGTCCCGACAAGATACACATGTGTACCAAGTTTCGTAATTCTAGGTTTAAGCATGGCTTGGGGCTGTTCATTTAAAATACTCTAGGGGTCGCTATAGAAAAATTAGGCCACGCCCACCAAATATCGCTATGGATTCCTGTTCGGGGATGGATAAGGATCCATCCTAGTGAGTTTGGAGCAGCTCACCCCGAAACTGTGGAATTCAGAGCCAAACGAAATTCGATGGCGTTCGCAACGCCGCCACGCCCACCTGCTTCATCGCAGCCGGTCGGGGTTGGAATCCACAACACACCAACATGTCTTCTGTCTCTGGACACAGTTTCATGTTGATTAGGTCAAAGGGCTAAGATAGCGACCGTTCACAGTAAAACATTACACTTCCTGCTCTCAGGGGGCGTGGCCTACATAAAAAAAAAATTTCACTGCAGGGTATTTTAGGGCACCCGATGACAACCAATCACTGAAAGTTTGGTCCCTCTATGTGTTTTTGTATAGGAAATATAAGAGGTTTTTGTTTCATGGCGTGTAGGTGAACTTTGACCCCTGCTAACCCCCCTTCAACATGCTCCAAAACTCACCAATTTGATAACTTTAAATCAGACATGCCTTATGATCAGACTGACCGAGTTTGAAGCCGATCAATCGAAATCCCTAGGAGGAGTTCGATCAAATACGAAGGCTGTAAACGGCCAAATCAGGGTCCGAAATGGACCTTCAATCCAACATGGCCGACTTCCTGCGATACTTGCACTATGACATTACTTGTAAATTCTGAGCGTCTTAGTGAGCTCTACAACTGTACCGAATTTCAAGTCTCTACGATGAAGTAAGTGAATAGCAATGGGTCTGTTGAAAATTGCTAGTTGCCGCCGTTGAGCAATTTTTTTTGCGATTTTTGCAACGACCTTAAAATTCAAAATTTTTAAACCGCCTAGTCGCTTCCGCCAAGTTTGGTGAGTTTTTGAATATGATAAAGCCCCCAAAAAGGCACACGAAGAGGTGGGAAGAATAATAATAATTAAAGCTGCAAGCAGCCTCGGGCGGCCCTCGCAGCAAGCGCCGCTCCGGCCTATTGGCCACCGCGGGGGTTCCGGCCACCGCAGAAGCTCTCGCTCGGTTTCCAGAGCCGCAGCCCGCTCCCCACCGCGGAAGCTCCGCCGCAGTTTCCAGCACCGCCGCCCGCCAGCCGCCGCAGAAGCTGTCGCGCGTTTTCCCCGCCCGTCCACCGGGCGATACGCGTGAAGGCGTTCGGCGGCGCTGCCCGACGATTGTCGAAAAATCTGGCGCAGATCGGTCGATGCGTCGAGGAGATACAACCCATGTATTAACTTAGGGGGCGCAGTGGAGCCAAATTACATTTCAAACCCGTTGGGCTCTTTAGAGGTGAACAAAGGTCATACATATCCAGTTTGGCGCCAATCGGATGATCCATGCCTGAATAAGAGCCAAACGTATGCATATGGCGAGGGACTGATATTCGCCATTTGGCCACGCCCACACGGTTCAGCCAGCAGCGAGCATTGACAGAGTTTATCATCCGAATCATCTTGATTAGGTCAAGAGAGCCATAAACGGAGCTTTCTAAGTAAAAAAACGGCACTTCCTGTTCTGAGGGGGCGGGGCTTAGATGACGTCATAATATGATGACATAGGGTCGTCAAGGATCCCACCAGGGTCACTCGTGCAAAGTTTGGTGCAGAAGCTATCGACCGTTCACAGTAAAATACAAGACTTCCTGTTGTCAGAGGGCGTGGCCTACGTGATGTCATCATTTGACCATTGGATATTATTCTACACCCGAGGATGATCAATAACTCAAACTTTGGTGTCTCTGTCAGTTTTTGTGTTAGAATTACAAATTATTTAATTTTTTCCTCTATAATTCAACATTGAACTGTCATTCCGTAGGGCAATGCTGCCCTCTGGTGTCGAATTACTGAAATTACTGAAATAGTTTCATTATTTCAGTAATTCGACACCAGAGGGCAGCATTGCCCTACACATGACAAAGCCCTTTGTATTACACAGTCGATCAAAATTGAACTCTGTCATTCCGTAGGGCAATGCTGCCCTCTGGTGTCGAATTACTGAAATTACTGAAATAGTTTCATTATTTCAGTAATTCGACACCAGAGGGCAGCATTGCCCTACACATGACAAAGCCCTTTGTATTACACAGTCGATCAAAATTGAACTCTGTCATTCCGTAGGGCAATGCTGCCCTCTGGTGTCGAATTACTGAAATTACTGAAATAGTTTCATTATTTCAGTAATTCGACACCAGAGGGCAGCATTGCCCTACACATGACAAAGCCCTTTGTATTACACAGTCGATCACAGGGGAACTTTGAGCCTTGCTAACCCCCCTTCAACATGCTCCAAAACTCACCAATTTGATAACTTTAAATCAGACATGCCTTATGATCAGACTGACCAAGTTTGAAGTCGATCAATCGAAATCCCTAGGAGGAGTTTGATCAAATACGAAGGCTGTAAACGTCAAAATCGAGGTCAAATGAACTTCAATCTAAAATGGCCGACTTCCTGTTGGGTTTAGAGCATGGCTCCAAGAGACTTTTTTGTACGACCTGACAAGATACACATGTGTACCAAGTTTCGTAATTCTAAGCTAAAGCATGGCTTGGGGCTGATTTTTTGAAATATTCTAGGGGGCGATATAGAGAAATTAGGCCACGCCCACCAAATTTTGTTATGAATTCCTGTTGGCGGGTCAATAAGGATCCATCCTACTGAGTTTGGAGCAGCTCACCCCGAAACTGTGGAATTCAGAGCCAAACGAAATTTGACGGCGTTCGCAACGCCGCCACGCCCACCTGCTTCATCGCAGCCGGTCGGGGTTGGAATCCACAACACACCAACATGTCTTCTGTCTCTGGACACAGTTTCATGTTGATTAGGTCAAAGGGCTAAGATAGCGACCGTTCACAGTAAAACATGACACTTCCTGTTCTCAGGGGGCGTGGCCTACTTAAAAAAATAATTTCACCACAGGGTATTTTAGGACACCCGATGACGATCAATCCCAGAAAGTTTGGTCCCTCTATGTGTTTTTGTATAGGAAATATAAGAGTTTCGTGTTTCATGGCGAGTAGGTGAACTTTGACCCCTGGTAACCCCCCTTCAGCAAGCTCATACAGTCACCAATTTGATAACTTTAAATCAGACATGCCTTATGATCAGACTGACCAAGTTTGAAGCCGATCAATCGAAATCCCTAGGAGGAGTTCGATCAAATGCAAAGGCTGTAAACGTCAAACTCGAGGTCCAAAATGGACCTTCAATACAAAATGGCCGACTTCCTGTTGGGTTTAGAGCATGGCTCCAAGAGACTTTTTTGTACGTCCTGACAAGATACACATGTGTACCAAGTTTCGTAATTCTAGGATAAAGCATGGCATGGGGCTGTTCATTTAAAATACTCTAGGGGTCGCTATAGAGAAATTAGGCCACGCCCACCAAATTTTGTTATGAATTCCTGTCGGTGGGTGGATAAGGATCCATCCTAGTGAGATAGGAGGAGCTGGGCCCGAAATTGTGGAATTCAGAGCCAAACGAAATTCGACGGCGTTCGCAACGCCGCCACGCCCACCTGCTTCATCGCAGCCGGTCGGGGTTGGATTACTCAACACACCAACATGTCTTCTGTCTCTGGACACAGTTTCATGTTGATTAGGTCAAAGGGCTAAGATAGCGACCGTTCACAGTAAAACATGACACTTCCTGTTCTCAGGGGGCGTGGCCTACTTAAAAAAATAATTTCACCACAGGGTATTTTAGGACACCCGATGACAATCAATCAATGAAAGTTTGGTCCCTCTCTGTGTTTTTGTATAGGAAATATAAGAGTTTCGTGTTTCATGGCGAGTAGGTGAACTTTGACCCCTGCTAACCCCCCTTCAACATGCTCCAAAACTCACCAATTTGATAACTTTAAATCAGACATGCCTTATGATCAGACTGACCGAGTTTGAAGCCGATCAATCAAAATCCCTAGGAGGAGTTCGATCAAATACGAAGGCTGTAAACGTCAAAATCGAGGTAAAAAATGGACTTTCAATACAAAATGGCCGACTTCCTGTGATAGTTGGCTTATAACATTAAATGTAAGTTCTGAGTCTTTTGGTGAGCTCTACAAGTGTACCAAATTTCATGTCTCTACGATAAAGTACGTTCATACCATTGTGTCAACAGAAAATTGCTAGTTGCCGCCGTTGAGCAATTTTCTTTGCGATTTTTGTGACAACCTTAAAATTCAAAATTTTGAATTTTTCTAGTCGCGACCGCCAAGTTTGGTGAGTTTTTGAATATGATAAAGCCCCCAAAAAGGCAATTCATTTGGGTGGAAGAATAATAAGAATAATAATAATAATAATTAAAGCTGCAAGCAGCCTCGGGCGGCCCTCGCAGCAAGCGCCGCTCCGGCCTATTGGCCACCGCGGGGGTTCCGGCCAGCGCAGAAGCTCTCGCGCGTTTTCCAGAGCCGCAGCCCGCTCCCCACCGCAGAAGCTCTGCCGCGGTTTCCAGCATCGCCGCCCGCTAGCCGCCGCAGAAGCTGTCGCGCGTTTTCCCCGCCCGTCCACCGGGCGACACGCGTGAATGCGTTCGGCGGCGCTCCCCGACGACTGTCGAAAAATCTGGCGCAGATCGGTCGATGCGTCGAGGAGATACAGCCGATGTATCAACTTAGGGGGCGCAGTGGAGTCAAATTACATCTCAAACCCGTCGGGCTCTTTAGAGGTGAACAAAGGTCATACATATCCATTTTGGTGCCAATCGGATGATCCATGCCTGAATAAGAGCCAAACGTATGTATATGGCGAGGGACTGATATTCGCCATTTGGCCACGCCCACACGGTTCAGCCAGCAGCGAGCATTGACAGAGTTTATCATCCGAATCATCTTCATTAGGTCAAGAGAGCCATAAACGGAGCTTTCCAAGTAAAAAAACGGCACTTCCTGTTCTGAGGGGGCGGGGCTTAGATGACGTCATAATATGATGACATAGGGTCGTCAAGGATCCCACCAGGGTCACTCGTGCAAAGTTTGGTGCAGAAGCTATCGACCGTTCACAGTAAAATACAAGACTTCCTGTTGTCAGAGGGCGTGGCCTACGTGATGTCATCATTTGACCATTGGATATTATTCTACACCCGAGGATGATCAATAACTCAAACTGTGGTGTCTCTGTCAGTTTTTGTGTTAGAATTACAAATTATTTAATGTTTTTCCTCTATAATTCAACATTGAACTGTCATTCCGTAGGGCAATGCTGCCCTCTGGTGTCGAATTACTGAAATTACTGAAATAGTTTCATTATTTCAGTAATTCGACACCAGAGGGCAGCATTGCCCTACACATGACAAAGCCCTTTGTATTACACAGTCGATCAAAATTGAACTCTGTCATTCCGTAGGGCAATGCTGCCCTCTGGTGTCGAATTACTGAAATTACTGAAATAGTTTCATTATTTCAGTAATTCGACACCAGAGGGCAGCATTGCCCTACACATGACAAAGCCCTTTGTATTACACAGTCGATCACAGGGGAACTTTGAGCCTTGCTAACCCCCCTTCAACATGCTCCAAAACTCACCAATTTGATAACTTTAAATCAGACATGCCTTATGATCAGACTGACCAAGTTTGAAGTCGATCAATCGAAATCCCTAGGAGGAGTTTGATCAAATACGAAGGCTGTAAACGTCAAAATCGAGGTCAAATGAACTTCAATCTAAAATGGCCGACTTCCTGTTGGGTTTAGAGCATGGCTCCAAGAGACGTTTTTGTACGTCCTGACAAGATACACATGTGTACCAAGTTTCGTAATTCTAAGCTAAAGCATGGCTTGGGGCTGATTTTTTGAAATATTCTAGGGGGCGATATAGAGAAATTAGGCCACGCCCACCACATTTTGTTATGAATTCCTGTTGGCGGGTCAATAAGGATCCATCCTAGTGAGTTTGGAGCAGCTCACCCCGAAACTGTGGAATTCAGAGCCAAACGAAATTTGACGGCGTTCGCAACGCCGCCACGCCCACCTGCTTCATCGCAGCCAGTCGGGGTTGGAATACTCAACACACCAACATGTCTTCTGTCTCTGGACACAGTTTCATGTTGATTAGGTCAAAGGGCTAAGAGAGCGACCGTTCACAGTAAAACATGACACTTCCTGTTCTCAGGGGGCGTGGCCTACTTAAAAAAATAATTTCACCACAG
Organism: Xiphophorus hellerii; assembly: GCF_003331165.1. NCBI lineage: Eukaryota > Metazoa > Chordata > Actinopteri > Cyprinodontiformes > Poeciliidae > Xiphophorus > Xiphophorus hellerii. Next base: position 94,262 of record NW_022587646.1, on the reverse strand, counting down.
GGTATTTTAGGACACCCGATGACAATCAATCAATGAAAGTTTGGTCCCTCTCTGTGTTTTTGTATAGGAAATATAAGAGTTTCGTGTTTCATGGCGAGTAGCTGAACTTTGACCCCTGGTAACCCCCCTTCAGCAAGCTCATACAGTCACCAATTTGATAACTTTAAATCAGACATGCCTTATGATCAGACTGACCGAATTTGAAGCCGATCACTCGAAATCCCTAGGAGGAGTTCGATCAAATGCAAAGGCTGTAAACGTCAAACTCGAGGTCCAAAATGGACCTTCAATACAAAATGGCCGACTTCCTGTTGGGTTTAGAGCATGGCTCCAAGAGACTTTTTTGTACGTCCTGACAAGATACACATATGTACCAAGTTTCGTAATTCTAGGATAAAGCATGGCCTGGGGCTGTTCATTTAAAATACTCTAGGGGTCGCTATAGAAAAATTAGGCCACGCCCACCAAATATCGCTATGGATTCCTGTTCGGGGATGGATAAGGATCCATCCTAGTGAGTTTGGAGCAGCTCACCCCGAAACTGTGGAATTCAGAGCCAAACGAAATTCGACGGCGTTCGCAACGCCGCCACGCCCACCTGCTTCATCGCAGCCGGTCGGGGTTGGAATACTCAACACACCAACATGTCTTCTGTCTCTGGACACAGTTTCATGTTGATTAGGTCAAAGGGCTAAGATAGCGACCGTTCACAGTAAAACATGACACTTCCTGTTCTCAGGGGGCGTGGCCTACTTAAAAAAATAATTTCACCACAGGGTATTTTAGAACACCTGATGACAATCAATCCCTGAACGTTTGGTCCCTCTATGTGTTTTTATATCGGAAATATAAGAGTTTCGTGTTTCATGGCGAGTAGGTGAACTTTGACCCCTGCTAACCCCCCTTCAACATACTCCAAAACTCACCAATTTGATAACTTTAAATCAAACATGCCTTATGATCAGACTGACCAAGTTTGAAGCCGATCAATCGAAATCCCTAGGAGGAGTTCGATCAAATACGAAGGCTGTAAACGTCAAAATCGAGGTAAAAAATGGACGTTCAAGACAAAATGGCCGACTTCCTGTGATAGTTGGCTAATAACATTAAATGTAAGTTCTGAGTCTTTTGGGGAGCTCTACAAGTGTACCAAATTTCATGTCTCTACGATGAAATACGTTCATACCATTGTGTCAACAGAAAATTGCTAGTTGCCGCCGTTGAGCAATTTATTTTGCGATTGTTGCGACAACCTTAAAATTCAAAATTTTTTAATTTTCTAGTCGCCAGCGCCAAGTTTGGTGAGTTTTTGAATATGATAAAGCCCCCAAAAAGGCACACGAAGAGGTGGGAAGAATCGTAATAATAATAATAATAATAATAATAATAATAAACAGTACAGATACAATAGGCCTTCGCAGCGCTTTGCTGCTCGGGCCTAATAAACAGTACAGATACAATAGGCCTTCGCAGCGCTTTGCTGCTCGGGCCTAATAATAAGAAACAGTACAGGAACAATAGGCCTTCGCAGCGCTTTGCTGCTCGGGCCTAATTAAAGCTGCAAGCAGCCTCGGGCGGCCCTCGCAGCAAGCGCCGCTCCGGCCTATTGGCCACCGCGGGGTTTCCAGCCACCGCAGAAGCTCTCGCGCGATTTCCAGAGCCGCAGCCCGCTCCCCACCGCAGAAGCTCTGCCGCAGTTTCCAGCACCGCCGCCCGCCAGCCGCCGCAGAAGCTGTCGCGCATTTTCCCCGCCCGTCCACCGGGCGACACGCGTGAATGCGTTCGGCGGCGCTCCCCGACGACTGTCGAAAAATCTGGCGCAGATCGGTCGATGCGTCGAGGAGATACAACCCATGTATTAACTTAGGGGGCGCAGTGGAGCCAAATTACATTTCAAACCCGTTGGGCTCTTTAGAGGTGAACAAAGGTCATACATATCCAGTTTGGCGCCAATCGGATGATCTATGCCTGAAAGAGAGCCAAACGTATGCATATGGCGAGGGACTGATATTCGCCATTTGGCCACGCCCACACGGTTCAGCCAGCAGCGAGCATTGACAGAGTTTCTCATCCGAATCATCTTGATTAGGTCAAGAGAGCCATAAACGTAGCTTTCCAAGTAAAAAAACGGCACTTCCTGTTCGGAGGGGGCGGGGCTTAGATGACGTCATAATATGATGACATAGGGTCGTCAAGGATCCCACCAGGGTCACTCGTGCAAAGTTTGGTGCAGAAGCTATCGACCGTTCACAGTAAAATACGAGACTTCCTGTTGTCAGGGGGCGTGGCCTAAGTGATGTCATCTTTTGACCATTGGATATTATTGTACACCCGATGATTATCCATAGCTGAACGTTTGGTGTCTCTGTTAGTTTTTGTGTTAGAATTACAAATTATTTAATTTTTTCCTCTTCAATTCAACATTGAACTGTCATTCCGTAGGGCAATGCTGCCCTCTGGTGTCGAATTACTGACATTACTGAAATAGTTTCATTATTTCAGTAATTCGACACCAGAGGGCAGCATTGCCCTACGGAATGACAAAGGATCCCCTTTGTAATTACATATTACACAGTCGATCACAGGGGAACTTTGAGCCCTGCTAACCCCCCTTCAACATGCTCCAAAACTCACCAATTTGATAACTTTAAATCAAACATGCCTTATGATCAGACTGACCGAGTTTGAAGCCGATCAATCGAAATCCCTAGGAGGAGTTCGATCAAATACGAAGGCTGTAAACGTCAAAATCGAGGTCAAATGAACTTCAATCTAAAATGGCCGACTTCCTGTTGGGTTTAGAGCATAGCTCCAAGAGACTTTTTTGTACGTCCTGACAAGATACACATGTGTACCAAGTTTCGTAATTCTAGGTTTAAGCATGGCCTGGGGCTGTTCATTTAAAATACTCTAGGGGTCACTATAGAGAAATTAGGCCACGCCCACCAAATTTTGTTATGAATTCCTGTCGGTGGGTGTACAAGCATCCATCCTAGTGAGTTTGAAGCAGCTGGGCCCGAAATTGTGGAATTCAGAGCCAAACGTATGGCAACGGCGTTACAGGTCACTTCGCCACGCCGCCACGCCCACCTGCTATGTCAAAGCCGGTCGGGGTTGGAATCCACAACACACCAACATGTTTTCTGTCTCTGGACACAGTTTCATGTTGATTAGGTCAAAGGGCTAAGATAGCGACCGTTCACAGTAAAACATGACACTTCCTGCTCTCAGGGGGCGTGGCCTATTAAAAAAAAAAATTTCACCACAGGGTATTGTAGGACACCCGATGTCGATCAATCTCTGAAAGTTTGATACCTCTATGTGTTTTTGTATAGGAAATATAAGAGTTTCGTGTTTCATGGCGAGTAGGTGAACTTTGACCCCTGCTAACCCCCCTTCAACATGCTCCAAAACTCACCAATTTGATAACTTTAAATCAAACATGCCTTATCATCAGACTGACCAAGTTTGAAGTCGATCAATCGAAATTCCTAGGAGGAGTTCGATCAAATACGAAGGCTGTAAACGTCAAAATCGAGGTAAAAAATGGACGTTCAAGACAAAATGGCCGACTTCCTGTGATAGTTGGCTAATAACATTAAATGTAAGTTCTGAGTCTTTTGGGGAGCTCTACAAGTGTACCAAATTTCATGTCTCTACGATGAAATGCGTTCATACCATTGTGTCAACAGAAAATTGCTAGTTGCCGCCGTTGAGCAATTTTTTTTGCGATTTTTGCGACAACCTTAAAATTCAAAATTTTTAAATTTTCTAGTCGCCACCGCCAAGTTTGGTGAGTTTTTGAATATGATAAAGCCCCCAAAAAGGCGCCTCTTTGGGGGGGCAGAATCGTAATAATAATTAAAGCTGCAAGCAGCCTCGGGCGGCCCTCGCAGCAAGCGCCGCTCCGGCCTATTGGCCACCGCGGGGGTTCCGGCCACCGCAGAAGCTCTCGCTCGGTTTCCAGAGCCGCAGCCCGCTCCCCACCGCGGAAGCTCTGCCGCAGTTTCCAGCACCGCCGCCCGCCAGCCGCCGCAGAAGCTGTCTCGCATTTTCCCCGCCCGTCCACCGGGCGACACGCGTGAATGCGTTCGGCGGCGCTCCCCGACGACTGTCAAAAAATCTGGTGCAGATCGGTCGATGCGTCGAGGAGATACGGCCGATGTATCAACTTAGGGGGCGCAGTGGAGTCAAATTACATCTCAAACCCGTCGGGCTGTTTAGAGGTGAACAAAGGTCATACATATCCAGTTTGGCGCCAATCGGATGATCCATGTGTGAATTAGAGCCAAACGTATGTATATGGCGAGGGACTGATATTCGCCATTTGGCCACGGCCACACGGTTCAGCCAGCAGCGAGCATTGACAGAGTTTATCATCCGAATCATCTTGATTAGGTCAAGAGAGCCATAAACGGAGCTTTCTAAGTAAAAAAACGGCACTTCCTGTTCTGAGGGGGCGGGGCTTAGATGACATCATAATATGATGACATAGGGTCGTCAAGGATCCCACCAGGGTCACTCGTGCAAAGTTTGGTGCAGAAGCTATCGACCGTTCACAGTAAAATACAAGACTTCCTGTTGTCAGAGGGCGTGGCCTACGTGATGTCATCATTTGACCATTGGATATTATTCTACACCCGAGGATGATCAATAACTCAAACTTTGGTGTCTCTGTCAGTTTTTGTGTTAGAATTACAAATTATTTAATTTTTTCCTCTATAATTCAACATTGAACTGTCATTCCGTAGGGCAATGCTGCCCTCTGGTGTCGAATTACTGAAATTACTGAAATAGTTTCATTATTTCAGTAATTCGACACCAGAGGGCAGCATTGCCCTACACATGACAAAGCCCTTTGTATTACACAGTCGATCAAAATTGAACTCTGTCATTCCGTAGGGCAATGCTGCCCTCTGGTGTCGAATTACTGAAATTACTGAAATAGTTTCATTATTTCAGTAATTCGACACCAGAGGGCAGCATTGCCCTACACATGACAAAGCCCTTTGTATTACACAGTCGATCACAGGGGAACTTTGAGCCTTGCTAACCCCCCTTCAACATGCTCCAAAACTCACCAATTTGATAACTTTAAATCAGACATGCCTTATGATCAGACTGACCGAGTTTGAAGCCGATCAATCGAAATCCCTAGGAGGAGTTCGATCAAATACGAAGGCTGTAAACGTCAAAATCGAGGTCAAATGAACTTCAATCTAAAATGGCCGACTTCCTGTTGGGTTTAGAGCATGGCTCCAAGAGACTTTTTTGTAAGTCCTGACAAGATACACATGTGTACCAAGTTTCGTAATTCTAAGCTAAAGCATGGCTTGGGGCTGATTTTTTGAAATATTCTAGGGGGCGATATAGAGAAATTAGGCCACGCCCACCAAATTTTGTTATGAATTCCTGTCGGGGGCTGGATAAGGATCCATCCTAGTGAGTTTGGAGCAGCTCACCCCGAAACTGTGGAATTCAGAGCCAAACGAAATTCGACGGCGTTCGCAATGCCGCCACGCCCACCTGCTACATCGCAGCCAGTCGGGGTTGGAATCCACAACACACCAACATGTTTTCTGTCTCTGGACACAGTTTCATGTTGATTAGGTCAAAGGGCTAAGATAGCGACCGTTCACAGTAAAACATGACACTTCCTGTTCTCAGGGGGCGTGGCCTACTTAAAAAAATAATTTCACCACAGGGTATTTTAGGACACCCGATGTCGATCAATCAATGAAAGTTTGGTCCCTCTCTGTGTTTTTGTATAGAAAATATAAGAGTTTCGTGTTTCATGGCGAGTAGGTGAACTTTGACCCCTGCTAACCCCCCTTCAGCAAGCTCATACAGTCACCAATTTGATAACTTTAAATCAGACATGCCTTATGATCAGACTGACCGAGTTTGAAGCCGATCAATCGAAATCCCTAGGAGGAGTTCGATCAAATGCAAAGGCTGTAAACGTCAAACTCGAGGTCCAAAATGGACCTTCAATACAAAATGGCCGACTTCCTGTTGGGTTTCGACCATGGCTCTAATAGACTTTTTTGTACGTCCTGATAAGATACACATATGTACCAAGTTTCGTAATTCTAGGATAAAGCATGGCATGGGGCTGTTCATTTAAAATACTCTAGGGGTCGATATAGAGAAATTAGGCCACGCCCACCAAATTTTGTTATGAATTCCTGTCGGTGGGTGTACAAGGATCCATCCTAGTGAGTTTGAAGCAGCTGGGCCCGAAATTGTGGAATTCAGAGCCAAACGAAATTCGACGGCGTTCGCAACGCCGCCACGCCCACCTGCTTCATCGCAGCCGGTCGGGGTTGGAATACTCAACACACCAACATGTCTTCTGTCTCTGGACACAGTTTCATGTTGATTAGGTGAAAGGGCTAAGATAGCGACCGTTCACAGTAAAACATGACACTTCCTGTTCTCAGGGGGCGTGGCCTACTTAAAAAAATAATTTCACCACAGGGTATTTTAGGACACCCGATGACAATCAATCAATGAAAGTTTGGTCCCTCTCTGTGTTTTTGTATAGGAAATATAAGAGTTTCGTGTTTCATGGCGAGTAGGTGAACTTTGACCCCTGCTAACCCCCCTTCAACATGCTCCAAAACTCACCAATTTGATAACTTTAAATCAAACATGCCTTATGATCAGACTGACCAAGTTTGAAGCCGATCAATCGAAATCCCTAGGAGGAGTTCGATCAAATACGAAGGCTGTAAACGTCAAAATCGAGGTAAAAAATGGACATTCAATACAAAATGGCGGACTTCCTGTGATATTTGCACTTCTAAATCTATACCTAATTCTGAGCATCTTGGTGAGCTCTACATGTGTACCAAATTTCATGTCTCTACGATGAAGTAAATGAATAGCAAAATTTCCTTTGAAAATTGCTAGTTGGCGCCGTTGAGCCATTTTTTTGGCGATTTTTGCATTGACCTTAAAATTCAAAATTTTTAAACCGCCTAGTCGCGACCGCCAAGTTTGGTGAGTTTTTGAATATGATAAAGCCCCCAAAAAGGCGCCTCTTTGGGGGGTAAGAATAATAAGAATAATTAAAGCTGCAAGCAGCCTCGGGCGGCCCTCGCAGCAAGCGCCGCTCCGGCCTATTGGCCACCGCGGGGGTTCCGGCCAGCGCAGAAGCTCTCGCACGTTTTCCAGAGCCGCAGCCCGCTCCCCACCGCGGAAGCTCTGCCGCGGTTTCCAGCATCGCCGCCCGCTAGCCGCCGCAGAAGCTGTCGCGCGTTTTCCCCGCCCGTCCACCGGGCGACAGGCGTGAATGCGTTCGGCGGCGCTCCCCGACGACTGTCGAAAAATCTGGCGCAGATCGGTCGATGCGTCGAGGAGATACAACCCATGTATTAACTTAGGGGGCGCAGTGGAGCCAAATTACATTTCAAACCCGTCGGGCTCTTTAGAGGTGAACAAAGGTCATACATATCCAGTTTGGCGTCAATCGGATGATCCATGCCTGAATAAGAGCCAAACGTATGCATATGGCGAGGGACTGATATTCGCCATTTGGCCACGCCCACACGGTTCAGCCAGCAGCGAGCATTGACAGAGTTTATCATCCGAATCATCTTGATTAGGTCAAGAGAGCCATAAACGGAGCTTTCCAAGTAAAAAAACGGCACTTCCTGTTCTGAGGGGGCGGGGCTTAGATGACGTCATAATATGATGACATAGGGTCGTCAAGGATCCCACCAGGGTCACTCGTGCAAAGTTTGGTGCAGAAGCTATCGACCGTTCACAGTAAAATACAAGACTTCCTGTTGTCAGAGGGCGTGGCCTACGTGATGTCATCATTTGACCATTGGATATTATTCTACACCCGAGGATGATCAATAACTCAAACTTTGGTGTCTCTGTCAGTTTTTGTGTTAGAATTACAAATTATTTAATTTTTTCCTCTATAATTCAACATTGAACTGTCATTCCGTAGGGCAATGCTGCCCTCTGGTGTCGAATTACTGAAATTACTGAAATAGTTTCATTATTTCAGTAATTCGACACCAGAGGGCAGCATTGCCCTACACATGACAAAGCCCTTTGTATTACACAGTCGATCAAAATTGAACTCTGTCATTCCGTAGGGCAATGCTGCCCTCTGGTGTCGAATTACTGAAATTACTGAAATAGTTTCATTATTTCAGTAATTCGACACCAGAGGGCAGCATTGCCCTACACATGACAAAGCCCTTTGTATTACACAGTCGATCACAGGGGAACTTTGAGCCTTGCTAACCCCCCTTCAACATGCTCCAAAACTCACCAATTTGATAACTTTAAATCAGACATGCCTTATGATCAGACTGACCAAGTTTGAAGTCGATCAATCGAAATCCCTAGGAGGAGTTTGATCAAATACGAAGGCTGTAAACGTCAAAATCGAGGTCAAATGAACTTCAATCTAAAATGGCCGACTTCCTGTTGGGTTTAGAGCATGGCTCCAAGAGACTTTTTTGTACGTCCTGACAAGATACACATGTGTACCAAGTTTCGTAATTCTAAGCTAAAGCATGGCTTGGGGCTGATTTTTTGAAATATTCTAGGGGGCGATATAGAGAAATTAGGCCACGCCCACCACATTTTGTTATGAATTCCTGTTGGCGGGTCAATAAGGATCCATCCTAGTGAGTTTGGAGCAGCTCACCCCGAAACTGTGGAATTCAGAGCCAAACGAAATTTGACGGCGTTCGCAACGCCGCCACGCCCACCTGCTTCATCGCAGCCAGTCGGGGTTGGAATACTCAACACACCAACATGTCTTCTGTCTCTGGACACAGTTTCATGTTGATTAGGTCAAAGGGCTAAGAGAGCGACCGTTCACAGTAAAACATGACACTTCCTGTTCTCAGGGGGCGTGGCCTACTTAAAAAAATAATTTCACCACAGGGTATTTTAGGACACCCGATGACAATCAATCAATGAAAGTTTGGTCCCTCTCTGTGTTTTTGTATAGGAAATATAAGAGTTTCGTGTTTCATGGCGAGTAGGTGAACTTTGACCCCTGGTAACCCCCCTTCAGCAAGCTCATACAGTCACCAATTTGATAACTTTAAATCAGACATGCCTTATGATCAGACTGACCGAATTTGAAGCCGATCACTCGAAATCCCTAGGAGGAGTTCGATCAAATGCAAAGGCTGTAAACGTCAAACTCGAGGTCCAAAATGGACCTTCAATACAAAATGGCCGACTTCCTGTTGGGTTTAGAGCATGGCTCCAAGAGACTTTTTTGTACGTCCTGACAAGATACACATATGTACCAAGTTTCGTAATTCTAGGATAAAGCATGGCCTGGGGCTGTTCATTTAAAATACTCTAGGGGTCGCTATAGAAAAATTAGGCCACGCCCACCAAATATCGCTATGGATTCCTGTTCGGGGATGGATAAGGATCCATCCTAGTGAGTTTGGAGCAGCTCACCCCGAAACTGTGGAATTCAGAGCCAAACGAAATTCGACGGCGTTCGCAACGCCGCCACGCCCACCTGCTTCATCGCAGCCGGTCGGGGTTGGAATACTCAACACACCAACATGTCTTCTGTCTCTGGACACAGTTTCATGTTGATTAGGTCAAAGGGCTAAGATAGCGACCGTTCACAGTAAAACATGACACTTCCTGTTCTCAGGGGGCGTGGCCTACTTAAAAAAATAATTTCACCACAGGGTATTTTAGAACACCTGATGACAATCAATCCCTGAACGTTTGGTCCCTCTATGTGTTTTTATATAGGAAATATAAGAGTTTCGTGTTTCATGGCGAGTAGGTGAACTTTGACCCCTGCTAACCCCCCTTCAACATACTCCAAAACTCACCAATTTGATAACTTTAAATCAAACATGCCTTATGATCAGACTGACCAAGTTTGAAGCCGATCAATCGAAATCCCTAGGAGGAGTTCGATCAAATACGAAGGCTGTAAACGTCAAAATCGAGGTAAAAAATGGACGTTCAAGACAAAATGGCCGACTTCCTGTGATAGTTGGCTAATAACATTAAATGTAAGTTCTGAGTCTTTTGGGGAGCTCTACAAGTGTACCAAATTTCATGTCTCTACGATGAAATACGTTCATACCATTGTGTCAACAGAAAATTGCTAGTTGCCGCCGTTGAGCAATTTATTTTGCGATTGTTGCGACAACCTTAAAATTCAAAATTTTTTAATTTTCTAGTCGCCACCGCCAAGTTTGGTGAGTTTTTGAATATGATAAAGCCCCCAAAAAGGCACACGAAGAGGTGGGAAGAATCGTAATAATAATAATAATAATAATAATAATAATAAACAGTACAGATACAATAGGCCTTCGCAGCGCTTTGCTGCTCGGGCCTAATAATAATAATTAAAGCTGCAAGCAGCCTCGGGCGGCCCTCGCAGCAAGCGCCGCTCCGGCCTATTGGCCACCGCGGGGGTTCCGGCCAGCGCAGAAGCTCTCGCACGTTTTCCAGAGCCGCAGCCCGCTCCCCACCGCAGAAGCTCTGCCGCAGTTTCCAGCATCGCCGCCCGCTAGCCGCCGCAGAAGCTGTCGCGCGTTTTCCCCGCCCGTCCACCGGGCGACAGGCGTGAATGCGTTCGGCGGCGCTCCCCGACGACTGTCGAAAAATCTGGCGCAGATGGGTCGATGCGTCGAGGAGATACAACCCATGTATTAACTTAGGGGGTGCAGTGGAGCCAAATTACATTTCAAACCCGTTGGGCTCTTTAGAGGTGAACAAAGGTCATACATATCCAGTTTGGCGCCAATCGGATGATCCATGCCTGAATAAGAGCCAAACGTATGCATATGGCGAGGGACTGATATTCGCCATTTGGCCACGCCCACACGGTTCAGCCAGCAGCGAGCATTGACAGAGTTTATCATCCGAATCATCTTGATTAGGTCAAGAGAGCCATAAACGGAGCTTTCCAAGTAAAAAAACGGCACTTCCTGTTCTGAGGGGGCGGGGCTTAGATGACGTCATAATATGATGACATAGGGTCGTCAAGGATCCCACCAGGGTCACTCGTGCAAAGTTTGGTGCAGAAGCTATCGACCGTTCACAGTAAAATACAAGACTTCCTGTTGTCAGAGGGCGTGGCCTACGTGATGTCATCATTTGACCATTGGATATTATTCTACACCCGAGGATGATCAATAACTCAAACTTTGGTGTCTCTGTCAGTTTTTGTGTTAGAATTACAAATTATTTAATTTTTTCCTCTATAATTCAACATTGAACTGTCATTCCGTAGGGCAATGCTGCCCTCTGGTGTCGAATTACTGAAATTACTGAAATAGTTTCATTATTTCAGTAATTCGACACCAGAGGGCAGCATTGCCCTACACATGACAAAGCCCTTTGTATTACACAGTCGATCACAGGGGAACTTTGAGCCTTGCTAACCCCCCTTCAACATGCTCCAAAACTCACCAATTTGATAACTTTAAATCAGACATGCCTTATGATCAGACTGACCAAGTTTGAAGTCGATCAATCGAAATCCCTAGGAGGAGTTTGATCAAATACGAAGGCTGTAAACGTCAAAATCGAGGTCAAATGAACTTCAATCTAAAATGGCCGACTTCCTGTTGGGTTTAGAGCATGGCTCCAAGAGACGTTTTTGTACGTCCTGACAAGATACACATGTGTACCAAGTTTCGTAATTCTAAGCTAAAGCATGGCTTGGGGCTGATTTTTTGAAATATTCTAGGGGGCGATATAGAGAAATTAGGCCACGCCCACCAAATTTTGTTATGAATTCCTGTTGGCGGGTCAATAAGGATCCATCCTAGTGAGTTTGGAGCAGCTCACCCCGAAACTGTGGAATTCAGAGCCAAACGAAATTTGACGGCGTTCGCAACGCCGCCACGCCCACCTGCTTCATCGCAGCCGGTCGGGGTTGGAATCCACAACACACCAACATGTCTTCTGTCTCTGGACACAGTTTCATGTTGATTAGGTCAAAGGGCTAAGATAGCGACCGTTCACAGTAAAACATGACACTTCCTGTTCTCAGGGGGCGTGGCCTACGTAAAAAAATAATTTCACCACAGGGTATTTTAGGACACCCGATGACGATCAATCCCAGAAAGTTTGGTCCCTCTATGTGTTTTTGTATAGGAAATATAAGAGTTTCGTGTTTCATGGCGAGTAGGTGAACTTTGACCCCTGGTAACCCCCCTTCAGCAAGCTCATACAGTCACCAATTTGATAACTTTAAATCAGACATGCCTTATGATCAGACTGACCGAGTTTGAAGCCGATCAATCGAAATCCCTAGGAGGAGTTCGATCAAATGCAAAGGCTGTAAACGTCAAACTCGAGGTCCAAAATGGACCTTCAATACAAAATGGCCGACTTCCTGTTGGGTTTAGAGCATGGCTCCAAGAGACTTTTTTGTACGTCCTGACAAGATACACATGTGTACCAAGTTTCGTAATTCTAGGATAAAGCATGGCATGGGGCTGTTCATTTAAAATACTCTAGGGGTCGCTATAGAGAAATTAGGCCACGCCCACCAAATTTTGTTATGAATTCCTGTCGGTGGGTGGATAAGGATCCATCCTAGTGAGTTAGGAGGAGCTGGGCCCGAAATTGTGGAATTCAGAGCCAAACGAAATTCGACGGCGTTCGCAACGCCGCCACGCCCACCTGCTTCATCGCAGCCGGTCGGGGTTGGATTACTCAACACACCAACATGTCTTCTGTCTCTGGACACAGTTTCATGTTGATTAGGTCAAAAGGCTAAGATAGCGACCGTTCACAGTAAAACATGACACTTCCTGTTCTCAGGGGGCGTGGCCTACTTAAAAAAATAATTTCACCACAGGGTATTTTAGGACACCCGATGACAATCAATCAATGAAAGTTTGGTCCCTCTCTGTGTTTTTGTATAGGAAATATAAGAGTTTCGTGTTTCATGGCGAGTAGGTGAACTTTGACCCCTGCTAACCCCCCTTCAACATGCTCCAAAACTCACCAATTTGATAACTTTAAATCAGACATGCCTTATGATCAGACTGACCGAGTTTGAAGCCGATCAATCAAAATCCCTAGGAGGAGTTCGATCAAATACGAAGGCTGTAAACGTCAAAATCGAGGTAAAAAATGGACTTTCAATACAAAATGGCCGACTTCCTGTGATAGTTGGCTTATAACATTAAATGTAAGTTCTGAGTCTTTTGGTGAGCTCTACAAGTGTACCAAATTTCATGTCTCTACGATGAAGTACGTTCATACCATTGTGTCAACAGAAAATTGCTAGTTGCCGCCGTTGAGCAATTTTTTTTGCGATTTTTGTGACAACCTTAAAATTCAAAATTTTGAATTTTTCTAGTTGCGACCGCCAAGTTTGGTGAGTTTTTGAATATGATAAAGCCCCCAAAAAGGCACACGAAGAGGTGGGAAGAATAATAATAATAATAATAATAATAATAATAATAATAATAAACAGTACAGATACAATAGGCCTTCGCAGCGCTTTGCTGCTCGGGCCTAATAATAATAATAAGAAACAGTACAGGAACAATAGGCCTTCGCAGCGCTTTGCTGCTCGGGCCTAATAATAATAATAATAAACAGTACAGATACAATAGGCCTTCGCAGCGCTTTGCTGCTCGGGCCTAATAATAAACAGTACAGATACAATAGGCCTTCGCAGCGCTTTGCTGCTCGGGCCTAATAAACAGTACAGATACAATAGGCCTTCGCAGCGCTTTGCTGCTCGGGCCTAATAATAATAATAATAATACTTATTATTATTATTATTATTAGACTATTTCCTTTTTTCTTACATAAATTTATTATTTCTCAATTTCTGAATGTGAACTCAAATCCTGAGTATGAAAGTTGAAAATTTGCTAGAAAAAGCAATTCTCCACCGTCTTTCTCAATCTCTGGAATATTTAATTTCCCACCGTGAGTCAGAACCAGATGTGTGAAGTTGCTAATCGCCAGCCAGAGGAATGAACGGCATACTTACCTGGCAGGGGCGACTCCATGATCCTGTAGGTGGATCGTCCAGGGTGAGGATCAGCCATTGCACTGCGGCGATCTGACCTCTGTGAATTCTCCACATGGGAGAATCTCAACTGCACAATTTATGGTAGTGGGGGACTGCGTTCGCGCTCTCCCCTGGTACTGATGTCAAATGATAAATATTTGTTCAATCATCGTTCGTATATTTAGGCCCGAGCAGCAAAGCGCTGCGAAGGCCTATTGTATCTGTACTGTTTCTTATTATTACGATTCTGCCCCCCTAAAGAGGAGCCTTTTTGGGGGCTTTATCATATTCAAAAACTCACCAAACTTGGCGGTCGCAACTAGAAAATTTAAAAATTTTGAATTTTAAGGTTGTCGCAAAAATCGCAAAAAAAATTGCTCAACGGCGGCAACTAGCAATTTTCTGTTGACACAATGGTATGAACGTACTTCATCGTAGAGACATGAAATTTGGTACACTTGTAGAGCTCACCAAAAGACTCAGAACTTACATTTAATGTTATAAGCCAACTATCACAGAAAGTCGGCCATTTTGTATTGAACGTCCATTTTTTACCTCGATTTTGACGTTTACAGCCTTCGTATTTGATCGAACTCCTCCTAGGGATTTCGATTGATCGGCTTCAAACTCGGTCAGTCTGATCATAAGGCATGTTTGATTTAAAGTTATCAAATTGGTGAGTTTTGGAGCATGTTGAAGGGGGGTTACCAGGGGTCAAAGTTCACCTACTCGCCATGAAACACGAAACTCTTATATTTCCTATACAAAAACACATAGAGGTATCAAACTTTCAGTGATTGATCGTCATCGGGTGTCCTAAAATACCCTGTGGTGAAATGATGATATCACTTAGGCCACGCCCCCTGAGAACAGGAAGTGTCATGTTTTACTGTGAACGGTCGCTATCTTAGCCCTTTGACCTAATCAACATGAAACTGTGTCCAGAGACAGAAGACATGTTGGTGTGTTGTGGATTCCAACCCCGACCGGCTGCGATGAAGCAGGTGGGCGTGGCGGCGTTGCGAACGCCATCGAATTTCGTTTGGCTCTGAATTCCACAGTTTCGGGGTGAGCTGCTCCAAACTCACTAGGATGGATCCTTATCCATCCCCGAACAGGAATCCATAGCGATATTTGGTGGGCGTGGCCTAATTTTTCTATAGCGACCCCTAGAGTATTTTAAATGAACAGCCCCAGGCCATGCTTTATCCTAGAATTACGAAACTTGGTACATATGTGTATCTTGTCAGGACGTACAAAAAAGTCTATTAGAGCCATGGTCGAAACCCAACAGGAAGTCGGCCATTTTGTATTGAAGGTCCCTTGTGGACCTCGATTTTGACGTTTACAGCCTTTGCATTTGATCGAACTCCTCCTAGGGATTTCGATTGATCGGCTTCAAACTCGGTCAGTCTGATCATAAGGCATGTCTGATTTAAAGTTATCAAATTGGTGACTGTATGAGCTTGCTGAAGGGGGGTTACCAGGGGTCAAAGTTCACCTACTCGCCATGAAACACGAAACTCTTATATTTCCTATACAAAAACACATAGAGGGACCAAACGTTCAGTTATTGATCGTCATCGGGTGTCCTACAATACCCTGTGGTGAAATTTTTTTTTTTCGTAGGCCACGCCCCCTGAGAACAGGAAGTGTCATGTTTTACTGTGAACGGTCGCTATCTTAGCCCTTTGACCTAATCAATATTAAACTGTGTCCAGAGACAGAAGACATGTTGGTGTGTTGTGGATCCAAGCCCTGACCAGCTGCGATGAAGCAGCTGGGTGTGGCGGCGTGGCGAAGTGACCTGTAACGCCGATGCCATACGTTTGCTTCTAGATTCCACAAGTTTCGACCGAGCTGCACCAAACTTGGCTTGAGTGGTGCTGGTGTGATGCCTGAAAATTCTATGTCATCAGATTATGACGTCATCTAAGCCCCGCCCCCTCAGAACAGGAAGTGCTATTTTTTTCCTTGGAAACTTTCATCTATGGCTCTCTTGACCTAATCAAGGTGATTCTGTGTTGGATGACAGATAGGAAGTTGGTCTCGCTTGCTTTAAAGTGCCAAGAGTTTTCAATGGCGGCAACGCCGTTCGTATACGTTTGCCTCTACATTCCACATATTTTGACCGAGCTGCATCAAACTTGGCCTGAGTGATCCTGGAGGCTTGCCCGTCAATCCTACGTCATCACATTATGACGTCATCTAAGCCCCGCCCCCTCGGAACCGGAAGTGCCATTTTTTTCCTTGGAAAGCTCTGTTTATGGCTCTCTTGACCTAATCAAGATGATTCGGATGATAAGCTCTGTCAATGCTCGCTGCTGGCTGAACCGTGTGGGCGTGGCCAAATGGCGAACATCAGTCCCTCGCCATATGCATACGTTTGGCTCTAAATCACACATGGATCATCCGATTGGCGCCAAACTGGATATGTATGACCTTTGTTCACCTCTAAAGAGCCCGACGAGGTTGAAATGTAGTTTGACTCCACTGAGCCCCCTAAGTTAATACATGGGCCGTGTCTCCTCGACGCATCGACCGATCTGCACCAGATTTATCGACAGTCGTCGGGGAGCGCCGCCGAACGCATTCACGCGTGTCGCCAGGCGGACGGGCGGGGAAAATGCGCGACAGCTTCTGCGGCGGCTGGCGGGCGGCTGTGCTGGAAACTGCGGCGGAGCTTCCGCGGCGGGGACCGGGCTGCGGCTCTGGAAACCGCGCAAGAGCTTCTGCGGTGGCCGGAACCCCCGCGGTGGCCAATAGGCCGGAGCGGCGCTTGCTGCGAGGGCCGCCCGAGGCTGCTTGCAGCTTTAATTGGTATTAAAATTTTCTGTTTTTTGTCAATCACTCTGGTGCCCAGAGAATAAAACAAAGTGTATCTGTTGTCGTTCATTCAGTTTGTTTATTCCATTAAATGTCATTTCCCGCTCTGACCAGCAGGTGGCAGCAGCAGAGCGGCCAGGAACTCCGTTATTGATACAAAATAACAAAAAATAGTTTTGTTGTCCTTTACATTTTAGATATGCGAATACAAATTAATAAGTTATTGCAGACGTAATCAGTTCTTAATATATTTAGGTTGCTTAGGTTAATTTGAGGGACGCAATACTTTTTAAATGCTAAAATTACTTTAAAATGCTTCAGCATTCTCGCAATGCATTTTGGGAGCTATAAACCGTCTATATTTTGGTTTATTTTGATTTCTCTTACATATTTTTTATATTTATTTGAATTTCTGATTGTGTTTAGTTAAATCCTAAAGTGACTCAGCGAATATTTAATTTCCCACCGTGAGTCAGAACCAGATGTGTGAAGTTGCTAATCGTCAGCCAGAGGAATGAACGGCATACTTACCTGGCAGGGGCGACTCCATGATCCTGTAGGTGGATCGCCCAGGGTGAGGATCAGCCATTGCACTGCGGCGATCTGACCTCTGTGAATTCTCCACATGGGAGAATCTCAACTGCACAATTTATGGTAGTGGGGGACTGCGTTCGCGCTCTCCCCTGGTACTGATGTCAAATGATAAATATTTGTTCAATCATCGTTCGTATATTTGGTATTAAAATTTTCTGTTTTTTGTCAATCACTCTGGTGCCCAGAGAATAAAACAAAGTGTATCTGTTGTCGTTCATTCAGTTTGTTTATTCCATTAAATGTCATTTCCCGCTCTGACCAGCAGGTGGCAGCAGCAGAGCGGCCAGGAACTCCGTTATTGATACAAAATAACAAAAAATAGTTTTGTTGTCCTTTACATTTTAGATATGCGAATACAAATTAATAAGTTATTGCAGACGTAATCAGTTCTTAATATATTTAGGTTGCTTAGGTTAATTTGAGGGACGCAATACTTTTTAAATGCTAAAATTACTTTAAAATGCTTCAGCATTCTCGCAATGCATTTTGGGAGCTATAAACCGTCTATATTTTGGTTTATTTTGATTTCTCTTACATATTTTTTATATTTATTTGAATTTCTGATTGTGTTTAGTTAAATCCTAAAGTGACTCAGCGAATATTTAATTTCCCACCGTGAGTCAGAACCAGATGTGTGAAGTTGCTAATCGCCAGCCAGAGGAATGAACGGCATACTTACCTGGCAGGGGCGACTCCATGATCCTGTAGGTGGATCGCCCAGGGTGAGGATCAGCCATTGCACTGCGGCGATCTGACCTCTGTGAATTCTCCACATGGGAGAATCTCAACTGCACAATTTTATGGTAGTGGGGGACTGCGTTCGCGCTCTCCCCTGGTACTGATGTCAAATGATTAATCTTCCTGAAACCTTTTATTTTCCTCACCACAAGCCGCTATTTACCCTTTGAACCACGGTGGACCCAGTGGCTTATAGCAGGTGCAGCTTTTCTGTGGACTTTTCTTCAACCACCAGGGGGCTCTTTAGAAGGAAATGAATCATTGGAAGTCAAAATTTGGAAATCAAAGAAATTGCTAATTTTCATTTAGCAGAAATTTCTTCAAACTCATACCCCTCATTATGGAAACACGAAGAAATTAATTTGATGCCGGTTTTAAGTTTAGGTCTATCGATCTGGTAGTACAGGAGGGAAACTGCAGGTAAAGCTCGCTGTTAACAATCCATCGTTCAGCGTTGGAGACGGAGGGCTGCGACCTTAATTAATGTAGCGGATTTATTACTGCGGCCTTGCGAAAAACCGAGCAGCGGCGATATCAGCCTGTCGATGCGGCCTGTACTAAGATGCGCTCTATAGACCGCAAAATACAATATTTAAATCAATGTGAGCAGCTGAAGTGTGAGAGTCCTGATACTCCGTTCTTAGATACAGGGAAACTGTTTGTCCACGGTTATTCGGGACAATGCTAACTAGCCTAGCATTCATGGCAGGGAAGTGGGGGCTAATCTCATTCAGATTGAAATTTTCAAATTTTCAACAGAAAAGTTTGAAAAGTAAAAAATATGCCAGAAAAAAACTATTTGAGATGTCTAATCTTTCAAAGTTCTTTCCTAGACAATGAAAAGTAGAAAATTAGATTTTCAGTTTATTTTTCTAAGTATTTTTTTTCATTATTTTAGGAAAAAAAAACACATTAATCTCAAACTTAAGTTTTTATTTTTGACAACATTTCTGAGAAAAACTCAAATGTTGAGATTAAGTTTCTTCCTAGTTTATTTTATTTATTTTTAACAGCGCTACACATAGGGTGATTGACAACGCTCAGACCCGCCTTCTGGCTGATTGGTTGTTTCCATCTAGCACTGAAAAAGAAGTCAGACAATTTGTCTTTCACAGATTTTCAGTCTAACTGGTTACACAACTAATAACATGGCTATACTTTCAAACATCTAAAATATATATTTTATGAAAGTTGAATACTGCAGCTTTAAACACCTCAAAGTGTTTCCATGTTCTTCACATGAGACAGTAAAGCAAGTTTTCAGTGTGCCAGCGTTGACCTTTGTACATCTTAATAAAGTGTTTGAAACAGCAGGGGGAGGGCACTAGGACCCAGGGCATGAGAACCAGCAGAAACATGGCCGCCGGCCTGTTGAGCGTTTTTCTTTATTTTCTTAGAACAAAAACATTTTTTTCTCCAGCTGCATATCAGGTCTGAACACACAGAACTAAACCATCAACAATTAAAACAACAAAAAACACGATTGAATAATAAAAAGTTCAGAAAGCCGCTGCCGTCTTGAGCCATTAAACCGTCGGGGCGTCGAAGTGGCTCCTGCCTAGGCGGCCATCTTGGAATACAAAAAGTCAAAGTGACAGCCAGATGGTGTGGAAACAAACCGACACTATGCAGCTCGTCTGTGCTGCAGATGTTGGATTTAAAAGCTCGGCTGTCGGTTTAAACTCCAGACTGATAAAGTTGTCCTGGTTGATGGAGGCCAGCTGGGTCCGGTTCCGTCCTCTGGACCCAGAAGGGCCGGTTCTTTCTCAGTTGGCGTGAGAGACGGTGGAGAAGCACAGCTTTAATGTGTAGGGGTACGGTCCACCTGCAACAGGAAGGGACAGATTGAGACGCAGCAGTGGAGCCGGGCCCGGTCGGGCAGCAGGATGTGGATGAAGCTCAGAGTTGGTCCAAACCGGCTGAGAGCCAATTCTCAAAAACAGAAAACTGAGGCGGGAATTTATTCTGCTTCAGCTTCACAGACATACAACGGCCTGTTAGGGACATTATACACAAGAGGAGCACATTTCTGTTAAAAAACAAAACATTTTGAGATTTCAGAAATTTTCACGAGAAAAGTTGGAAATTTCAGTTTGAAAAATACTAAATATGTTAGAAAAAAACAAAAAAAAACAAATTTATACATACATTTATCTAAAATTTTCCAGAAAAACAAGACACTTCCATGCTCAAAGAGAAAAAAACTCAGTTAGGTTAATCTCAGAAATTTCTTTGTAAGAAAAAAGAAATCTTTATTGAACGTTTCTTCCAAGTTTATATTTTTTTTTTCAACAATTTCTGAGTTTGAAAATCTGAAAATTTGTAATTTTTTTTGTCTGGAAAATCTCTGGAAATAATTTCAACATTTGAGGGGTTTTTTTCCAAGCAAATTTTTTGACTTTTTTCTAAAACTGGACATTTTTCAAAGCTTGAAACTCAGAAATGTTGAGTAATTTCAGAAATTGTTAAAACATTTGGAAGTCTTTGAGTTTGACAAGTGCAAAATTTGCTGGAAAAACTAAAATGTTCTAGAAAAAAAAAAGCAATTTCTGTGATTAATCTCAAAATTTACCAGTCGTTTTCTATTTACAATGGCCGTACAATTCTTTAACTTATAACATGGAAAAATGTTATAAATGAAATTGTCAGCGGAACTATTTCATCAATCTTAAAAACAATCTTGAACATTTCTGAGCTACAAACAGGAATGTTTGTAGCAACAACAACAAAAAAAAGTTAGATATTTCTGAGTTTCAAATATAAAATTTTTGGCTTTGGAAATTTTTTGAGTTTCAGAAGTCAAATATTAGACTTTGCCAAGTTTTTTTTCCCTAGAAATTTTATGAGATCGTTCTAAAAATTTCCGAGTTTAAAAAAAAATTCTACTACGTCCCGAAGCCGCCATCAGATTACAGTCTGCATAAACTGAGCCGTTTTATCGCGCTGTCACTTTAAATCCAAGTGAGCTGCTGCTGGCCACGCCCCCAGCTCAACGTTTACACTTTATACACATTTAACTGGCTGTAAAAAGACGAGTAATTACACAGCCGTTCATCTTTGAAAAGCATTAGTGGGGCCTCCTGCCCAGCCTTCAGCCTAGTGGGACCAACAGTGAGCAGTGAGAGAGGAGATAGTAGATGAGTGATCGAGACAAACCCTTTGATGACCCTTTGCTCGCCTGCCCCCCCACACCTGGGTTTTTCATCTGGTAGTGGTTCATCAGCGCCAGCGCCTCCATGGCATCGTTGATGGACTCCCATTCCAGCAGGCCGGAGGCGCTGCGGTCGCTGGGAGCAGCGCCACCTGTTGGCAGAAAACAGCAGGGTCAGATCCAGAACAGGAATGAATCGGTTCTGGTACCGATATCTGAGGGTTAGCACTGGCAGATCCCAAAAAACAGAACTGAGTATTGGGACATTTATAGATAGAAAAAAAGGTCAAGTTGGTCAAAAACATCAAATCTCAGAAATTTTCTAGAATTTTTTTTTTTCCCCCGCTAGCAAATTTTTGAAGTTTTAAGTTGTCTAGAACATTTATGAGATTCTGAGTTTCTTGGCAGAAATTTCCTCAATTATTCCATCAGTGAATAATTGATCCCAACTGATGGGAAAATGTCTCGTCATAAGTGAATCTTTACACGATGCACCGATTCACTTTTTTCACATCTGATACCGATATCTGAGATTTAGTATCGACTAAATTGACTTAAAATAATTTTTTTTAAAACACAGATTTAGATGTACTCAATTAGACGTTAATCTGATAAGTCTGCACCAGAACAGCACACTTAAAAACACCAAAAACTTAATCAAACATGTAAAAACAACTGTAATTTGTTCAATCAGTGCAGTTAGAAGTAGAACAGCCAATAGAAAATAATACAGAAAATGATAAAAAAAATAGCAGCAAACCTTTCAAATGGTTCAGAAAGTGCAATCAGGAAATCTTAATTTAAAACAAATAAATCATGACGACGCTCAGAGCCCAAAGTATAGAACTAGACTGAATAGATCTGCCAACATGGATTGGGAATATTGATCAGATCTAAAATTTTTTCAATGCTGGTACCAATAAAAATATTAGAACTGCATTGGTAAAATTCTAGCTCAGAAACAAAATTATTTTGATTTTAATCTTTTAATTTAATTTCTACACTTTAAAAAAAGGAAAGAAAAAAGGTGTTTTAAAGTTCTTACTTTTTCCTGTGAACATTTTGACGTTAACTGGACTCTTAACTCCGAGTTCTTCACAAATCTGTAAAACATCAGGGTGAAACATGAAGGTTCGTGTTTTTTAAGATGGCGTCCTGCCTGCGGCGGCGGCGGCGGCAGACCTGAGCAAAGATCTCGGGCGTGACGTCGGGCTGCGCGTTGAAGAAGTGCAGCACGTTGCTCGGGTGCTGGATGCGGTTCTTGGCCGCCTGCTCCGGCGAGGAGAAGCGGTTGTTCCGGGAGCCGTGGAAGTCCTTGAAGCTGCTGGTGCCGTCCTCCAGTTCGTAGCACTGGCCGGGGACGATGGCCTGCTGCTTGGAGACGCTGCAGGGGGCGGAGCCACATGGTTAGGCCACTCCCCATCGGCGCAGGAGGGGCGGGGTCACAGGGCCGACTGAACTCACCACACGTTGAGCTTCTGGCCAAACAGGAAGTTGTTGTTGAGGTGAGTGATGGCCCGGTCCACAGCGTAGCAGTCGCCCATCTCCACCATGGCGGCTCCGGGTTTACTCTTCATGAACTTCACCTGGCAGGAGAACAGAACCGGGTCAGACAGCGACTGGACCGGGTCAGAAAACTGCAGCGCTCCTTCACTGACCCGCTCCACGTTTCCATAGAGACAGAAGATGTTGAAGACCCGGTCTGCGTTCATCTTGGCCGTGTCGAGCCCGTAAGCCATAACGACCGGCGAGTCGGCGTGGGCGCCGTATTCACCGGGCGGCGGCGGCGGAGGCCCGTAACCCGGTCCATAGCTTCGGCTGCCGCGGCCCCTCATCGGGGGGCCCATCCGACGGCCCTCATAGGGAGGGGACCCGTAGCTCTCCTCGTAGCCATGGTAACCGCCTCCTACAGGACGACAGGGACACGAGACAGGAAAACGTGATGCACCAAACCTGAGGCTTCGGTCGATCCAACACAGAAGAACTGACTTTAAACCAATTTAAAAAAATGTACTGAATAGAAATTAATTTGATAATGCTGCAGCAGCACAGATTACTGAAATTCAACGATGCTTCGCAAGTTTGGCAGAAACGACTTTAATCTGTTCAGTCAGAGAAGTTAGGAGTAGGACAGTCGATGTAAAATAAATAACTGATAAAAACAGGTCAACTTTTCTGCAAACTGCAGAAAGTGCAATTAGGAAGTTAAATACAATGTAAAATAAATGAGCACAAAACATAGAATTAGACCACATAGATCTGCCCTTATGGATTTCACCTCATGTATAATGTTTTTCAATAACTGGTGGATATTGGCTCTCTGATGCTAGATCAGGGGTCAGAGGTCAGCAGACTCACCGTACTCTGGAGGATGGTCCCCCAGCAGAGCCGGCTGCCTCTGGCGCTTGTTGGGGTTCGCATTCACGTCTTCTGAGGACAGGAAGTCAGGAGGAGGAAGAGACACACAAACATGACTCCAGTTAATGTGACGGCAGGACGACCAGCAAACAATGAGCCGACAGGCCGCCCGCCGCCCAAGGAGCGCCAGGCTAAACGGAGCTCCGGGTTAGCAGACATGCTGCTCAAGGCTCATCATCTAACCAAGACCCCCCACAGTCAGACTGCCTCAGTGATCAGGGTTGAGGGGAGAGGCGTGAAATGCAACAAACTGCAAGAAGAGCAGTATGTCTGACTTCAGGTTCTGTCCGTCCAGAACCAAACAGACTGGGCCCATTAAGACAACCTGAGTGGAGTAAGCAGAAACGCTGAAGGATGAGGTGAATGCAGATGATCGGCGGCCGCATTCAGACCTGGCAGCAGCATGACCCGGGAGGACGACTGAAACCTGGAGAAACCTCAACAAACTGCTGCGCTTAACGCAACCTTATTAGAAACAAAACAAACAGACCCAGAGTTTTGGCCATAGCATCAGCCTGGCAGCCCGCCAGGCTTTACCTGACTCCTACACCAGGCGTAGCATTGCTTGGTTTTTATTTAAATCTTTTTTTTTTAATTTCACCATAGGGTTTCCGCCAAGGGATTATAAGCTTGGAGATGAAAGGCTTTAGCCTCTCTCAGCTAGCTAAACTGATGGAATCAACCAACTCACTTTGGTTGCCTAGCAACAACCACTCACTGATGAGTGACTTAACTGCTTAAAACAAGAGAAATCCCCAAAATGGAGTAAAAACTGAATAAAATAGGAAATGTCACACAACCCGTTTGTTTTAAATATCTGAAATTCTGCCAAACAAAAATCAATTATACATAGGCTGATATGAAATGCTCACATCGCGATACGTTTCTCGGCCATATTGTCCAGCCCTGATTTTCAACCAAAGTAAATGGAACAATGTCCAACACGCCTGAAACCTGGAGAAATTTTGTCAAGTGCAACTGTATTAGGAAAAAACAGAAGTTCTGATGTGTATTGATGATTTTAACAGTGGCACTTGACAAAATTCAGATGTTTATGTTTTTATGATGTAAAGCGTAAAAAAAAAAAAAAAACTTCAATGGATGTTTGAATAAAACCGAGGAGGTATGTAGCGCTGAATTATCCTTAGACTGAAGTACAACCAGTTCATAATAAACATTTCTAAATACATTTTAATCAAAATGTCTTCCTCAGATGTTTGATTTGAGACAATGGAACATTTTTTGAACGTTAAAGGCAGAGATAAAATTAAGCTAGCTTTGATCCAGGTAGCAATAGGGATCCAGGGTGGATGTTAGTGCCAGGTCTGAACAGGAGCCCAACAGGTGAACTGGGGGAGGGGGGGGGGGACCAAACACACAGTCAC
Source organism: Xiphophorus hellerii (assembly GCF_003331165.1). NCBI lineage: Eukaryota > Metazoa > Chordata > Actinopteri > Cyprinodontiformes > Poeciliidae > Xiphophorus > Xiphophorus hellerii. The sequence goes on along the minus strand of NW_022587646.1, from coordinate 69,142 downwards.
TCTGGGTCACAAATGGCTCAGTTAAAGTAAAGAGGTTTGTACGCTCACACACACCTGCACCGCTCCCATTGCCATCTGCATCACCATCTGTACAGGTGCGACAATCAGAGAGTCACAGTGGAAGCCATGTTATTCACCGTTACATGTTCACACAAGAGACAACAGCCGGCATAAATGTCAGGGGGGCGGGGGGAAGAGGGGTAAATGAGGAAACCTGAACCCAGCTGTGCTAACTCAGAGTCAGTATGAATACTTTTGGCTCCTTTGAAAAAACCCCAGGATGTAAATCGTGTGTTGTTGCGCTTTGGAAGGGTGGTGGTGGTGGTGGGGGTCTCGCATTACTTACTGCATGTTTACCAACACGGAGAGGGGGGGGGGGCATTAGCTGCAGCAGATCCCTCACTCTCCATTCACTTCATTTCATCCAAACCCTCCTCTTCCTCCTGCTCCTCTTCATCATCATCATCTCCTGGTTTTACCAAAGGCAGCAGCGCTCACTGACGGCTGAGCCGGGGCTCCATCTCTAGAGGAATAATCCTGCTTTAGCGTCCGCCACAGAGCACAGTTCAGAGTGGGGGAGGGCTGTGGCTCCTCTTAGCCGCAAATTGCCAAACCTGCATTACATGGAAGGCATTAAAAAAAAAAAAAAAAAAACTAAACAAGGAATGAGCAGAAAAAGAAGAGAAGGAGCAGAGAGAATGGGCGGTGGTCAGTGGCTCCGGTGTGAGTGGTGTTGGTTGGAGGTGGGTGGGTTCTGTATCAGTATGCATCGTCTGTGGGTCGTCTTGACTCTCCGTTCAGTGAGGCGCTGTAGATGTGGCAGGAGGGGGGGGACCGAGTGTAGCTCAGAGCCCCAAACGCATCGCCGTGGCTCAATGAGTCCTACTTCGTCGTGTTGGGTGGGTGGGTGTCTCCTCTGTCCCTCTGTGTGAGCGCGGCTGTGCTTTGACGATGCGTGTTCTCTGCAGATCAGACTACAGGTACTGATGCTGGTCCATGCCTCTGCTCTCGCTTTTTAAACCTCCTCAAGCCAGGTTTGGCTTTTTAAGAAACAAACAGACTCCGTTTCCATTTGTCTTTGTTTTTTTAAAAACAAGAGGTGACCTCCAGAAATATGCGGTCACGCGACAGCGGAAAAGACCAGAATCAGTCTTATGTCACAAAAACTCCAGGCGTTTGTATGAATCAGTCATGAATCCCCCAAGAAGATAACTCGTTACTCGTCATCCAAGTTAATGTTTGATTGATGTGATATCTTACTTGCAAAACACAACCAATAATTATACGAGTTTAAAAAAAATTCCCATCTTGCAACAGAACATTAACTTTTAACTGTATTTTCACTTCAATTGAAAAGCAAATATGGATCATTTTCTACAACCCAAGTTTCCAAAGATGGGATTAAAATCTCCAGAGGAAACTGGATAAAGTAGAAAAAGGTCACATCACCAATTTGGAAGTACTTGAAGATATTCAAAAAAACAACAACAAAAAAAACCTAATCAATAATAATCGATACCGACTGATGTAGAATAGGTGTGCCCCGATTGCAGTTTGGACCGATCTTTAAAAAGCCTGACCTGCTAATTACAATTTTAGCCGATATCAATATTTTTGTTTGAATTTTTGATAAATGTTAGGTCTGCCACAATAACCGATAAATCAATTAATCACATGATAAATTACAATAATTCAAGAATTTTTATTTCCTTGAGTAATTGTCTCTAACATGTGTTGAATGATAAAAGTCTTCAGTTTGGTGCTTTGTTTACAGAGACTTTAATTTTATTTGCTGTTTTGTTTATATATTTTGGATATTTAAAATGTCCAGTGTTAAATGTTCATTACAATTTAAAGTTTATTCTTAATGTGTTCTTGCATTATTATCCCATTATATTACTTTAGAACAACAATATTATCGTTTATCGCAATAACTTGTGTGAAAATTTATCGTCCAGCGGCTTCAGTTATTGAGACAGACCCACATGTAAATCCTCTGACCTGGTGGGTCTGTTGGTGCTTTATTTTCAGACTTAAGATCGGTTTCACAGTAAAGTATCAACCGATCACCGATCTCCAAAAATTCAGGAAATCAGGGCCGATTTATTGGTGCACCTCTCGTATAAAATGCTTTTATCTTGAAATGATTTCCAGCCATATCGTCCGCCCTTCAATCAAACAGAAAACCACATGTCCACTGTCTACTTTACTGGTGACTGTTGCAGATGTCTGAGTTGTTCTGTTTGTGCTTCTGTGTGTTTAGAACTGTGAGAACAAATAATCGTCCACAGCAGCCTCAGTAAAACAGAAACAATGTGGAGCCGCCCGCCGCTCACCTGATGTGCAGCAGCAGGAACTCGGCTGGCAGCAGAAAGAAAAACAAAAAACACTCCTGGATCAAACAATGGGGGGCCAATGAGGCGAGCGAGCAAACGCCTGGCGAACAAAAGCCTCGCTGTTCTCACCTGCTTAGCAGCTTCTTTAATTCAGCTGATCATTTCCACTCACTTTAAAAAAACAGTTAGGGAAAAATTTTGATTTTCAGATCTCTATTAGAAACACAAATTTTTCTACATGAGGTTTGAGAAATAAAAACTCGCTGGTCTGACTCGTTTACACCGAGTTTCAGAGCGACAGCGATAAAGTTCTGGTCAAACCCAGGCAGAAACTTTCTGAAGGTTCACCAGGTAAAAATTTTAAAAATGGGAAACGAAAAAAAAACACAAAACATTTTTAATCAAATTATCAAAACACCTGGCTCTGACAGTCACATCACAATTATTTAACATTTCCAGAATGAAAAAACTGTTTTCAGTTTGTTTCAGAAATCAACTTTTGATCATAAAAACTGAATTTTTGCTGTTAAATTTAAGAAATACAGTAACTATTTGCTAAATATGATAAAACCTTGAATCACTAAAGAAATACTGCTATTGCATTTTAGAAATACTGCTATTGCATTTTAGGCAATATGATGCTCATGTTTTAATAAAGGAATTTAATTATTTGCATTTTTGGGCATTTAATGCTATGCAAAATAAGTTACTTTGGTTAAATGAATGTGCCAGTTTTCATTCCGATTAACTGTAATTAGTGAAATAGTCATTAGCTACATTATACAAAAATAAAAAAAGCTAAATCTTAAAACGTTGATTATTTCTATCAATTCTCATTTTAAAATTAAGTTTTTAATCATATAAACTTGAAAAACATGAGGAATATTTACCAGAAATGCTGAATCTAGTTTTGGAAACCATGCTGGATAAACGGACTCATGTAGGAACATTTCTGTTTCTTTGAGCTTTAGTATGAATAAGATTAAAGGTGACTCCGATCCCGACACGGTGTTGTGTGTTTACTGGTTTTCTGAACAGACTGGAGCGTTCCTGCTGGTGAAGCCAGCTGAATCACAGCTGCCTGACAGTATCAGGTAACCTGCAGGCCCCTTACTGTCAATCAGTTGTAAATGTCGGCGTGTTGCCAAGCTGGAACAATAACATACCAGCAGCATGAAGAATGCTAGCCAGCAGAAACGGAGCAGAAAAGCCCTTCCAGTCTAATAGCGTAGCTGCAGGGTGTCATCTTTCTGCTGCCAGCGTGTTCCTGCACATCCCAGCTCCCGGTCAGCGTTCACCCGGACCGGACCCGCCCCGGAGGAGACCCTGAATCATCACTAATCAGGAGGCAAAGTGAGCCGACTGACTGGAGGTCAGCGGCGCTCTGGCGCCCTCTGCAGGTTTTACCTGGGCCACCCAGGTTGGGGTTGGTGTAGTCCCAGGTGTCCTGGTCGTTCTTGAACACGTTGAGGCGGGTCGGCTGGGGAAACAGAGCGGCACAGAAAGTCACTTTAACGCTAAAACAGGGCTTTTCAATGTGGAGGAAGGAGAAAAACAAAAAAAAACAAATATTTTCTAGCTGCTGTTAAGGATTTATAGATCAATAATCCCTTTGCTTCCTTCACGCAACTCCAATCAAAATTTGGTCTTCCTTCTAGCCACTTTTCCAGGTACTTGTAAGTTCGTAATTTTGCCAGACAGCATTTCCCCACTTTGAAACCATACCGGTGCAGCACAGTTTCTGTGAGCTTATAAAAAAGCCCCCTACCTCTAAAGAGCTAATTTCTCAGTTTGTTAATCTTTTCAGTTCATCCCCTTCCACTAATCATATAAAAGAGGCCTGGGCCTCTGATACACCAGGTGAGATTTCAGGTGAGCTGTGGGATCTGAGTCTGTCAAGAACCAAAACCTGTTCCATTAATTCTAGATCGCAACTTATTCAATTCAAAGTTATCCATCGTCTGCACTTTTCTAAAACCAAACTTAACAAAATATTTCCCTGTGTCTCACCAACATGTGACAAATGTAAATCAGACGATGGGACTTTGGGTCATCTGTTTTGCTCCTGCTCTAAACTTATGAACTTCTGGTGCAGGACATTTAAATTTGATAGTAACGCTCTTGGCAAGCTTCCATCTCCGGATAAACATTTGATAATTTTGGGTTGCTCTAAATTCTCTTACTCTTCCCAGGCTCTAATGTTTGGTTTAGTGGTTGCAAAACGAGTTATTCTGAGGGAATGGAAATCCTCTACCCCTCCTTGTTTTAAGAAATGGTTTAATGACGTGGTGTCCCGTCTCCTTCTTGAAGAAATTCAATACTTTTTGTCAGACAACCATCATAACATCCTTGATGTGTGGGGTCCTTTCAATAGATACATACTAATAATGGGTTAAAATGACTGTCGTACTCATCTGGACCTGCATTTTTAATTTTTTTCTTCTTTATTATTATTACTGTCATTATAATGTATTGCTTTCATCTTTTATTGATATTCCGTATTTTATGGTGAACTGTTTAATAAAATGTCTCCAGAAATGTCTGTTGTTCCCTTTGACTCTGTCTTGTGCTTGATTACGCTCTACGGACTCTTATCAGTTCTCCAGAAAGCAGACACTGTTTTGTCTTGTTGATTTTTGTTTTTGTTGTATTTGTTTACTTTTTGTTGTTGTTTTTTTTCTTCCGTCTTGGCTGTTTAACTCCGAAAAAAATCATAAATAAATTTATTTTTAAAAAAATAAATTTTTTAACATCCTTTTTGTTCCGTTATATTTTATTTGATTTAAAAAAAAGTTAAAATAATTGATGCAAATGTAACTTCTGCCAGTCAAATTCATCCAGCTGCTTTGCTTTTCAAGCTATTGTAGCAGAAAAAACCAAAGAAAATGCAAAACACCACAAGAACTGCAGAAATAAAATGAAACCTGATGTGATTAATGAAAGAAAAATTACATATTTTCTCATAATCAAAAGACGGGATTGTGATGATCACATTTTCCACCACCGAACTCAAAGCCATCTAAACTCAGAAGCTGAGGTCAGCATTATGCTCAATGAATGTAATAATTATTTAATAGAAAATATCCTAGAAGTCAATGCTTCTTTGTAGATTTTCCAGTATTGTCTCTCAGATGGGGTCAAAGGTTAGTGTCTATGGAGGCACAGTGACATGGAAACGTTTGGGAACCAATTCTCTAATTAACTCATGCTCTGATTGGCTGGAGAGTCTAAAAATCATCTTTAAGCTCCAATTTAGGTCTGAACTACAGCTCCAGGAAAAAAATTATTTAAAAAAAACTTACAAAGGAAATAATTTTTTTTAAAGTTAGAAATCCAAAAGAAAAAGAAAAAATAAAAACTTGGAATTCCAAAGAGAGGAAGAAAATTGAGTTCTGAGGAAATTAAAGTAAAATGAAATGATGTTTTGGTGCAACTGTTGGCAGGTTAGTGTTGACTGACACCGAGCGGATGGAAGTAGAGTTTATATTGGACTGTGGTACATTTAACAGGATCGCTGCCTAATCTAAACATTATTCAGATCTAGCTGAACGGAGTCCTGTCATACCTTTGCGTATTCGATCTTCAGGGTGCAGCAGCCGGAGTAGATGTCGGCTCCGTTGAGCGACGCCTTGGCCCGCTGGGCGCTCTGCACCGAGTCGAACGTGGCGACAGTTAAGGAGGCGACGGCGCTTCAGCTTTCCTGACCCTGGCTGTTCTTTCGGTTATCGTGTCTCAATCTACGTGCTCGCCTGTCACTCTGCTTCCCCCCCCTGTATTTAACCAGGTAAACCCTGTTGAGATCACAGCCAGGTTTTCCAACAGAAAGGATATTCCACCATGGCCTGGACGCCGTTCTTCCGGAAGATGACGATTCTCTGGACGGGTCCACAGTTGTTGCAGATGGTGTAGAGGACGTCCTGTAGGGGAGAGCAAACGCACAACAGAAATCTCTGAAACTCTGACGCAACAGACCTCAGTCTAAAAGAAAAGGCTGGGGAATGTTTTCAGTTAATCTGATTGTTCCTAGGAGTGCTGGCTTCCTGATGTTTGTTCTAGACGGGTTTTTACCATCATGACCATTTAGGCTCCGTCACAATCTGATAAACAAAAACTCAAATGAGCCTTTCTCAGATTAAACACTATTTTCAAAACCGTCCATTTCTATAGCTGTAATTCACAAAATGTCTCCTCATTCGTCCCGACCGGTCCTCGTTAAACAGCTCAAGTTCAGCTTATTATTGAATCACTAAGTTTTTATATCTAAGGAAACCCAGCAGATTGTATTGACTCAATGACTTGCAGTATTTCTTCCTCCTGGTTGAGCGACAGCAGATAAAAAACTGTCCTGCTACAGGAAGAAACCCGTATAAATGCAGTCGAAAAGCCACTTCATCCTAGTGTAATTAAAAAAAAAAAAAATCAAATAAACTTGTTTTCTCAGAGTTAGTGTGTTTCCATTAAGCTAATTTATTTTTGTAATTCCAACAAAAACGCAGCTTCCAGTTAAGAGCAAACTAATGTTTTTAAACATAGATAAAAACAAACCCGGGTTTGGGAGTTTCTCAGCTCTTCATGGAAAAATTGGATTGAATTTCCACGACAGAATGTCACTAAAATTAACCAGCAATATTTTTCAGAGCAAGTTGTCCATCAAGTTGAAAAATGTGCCTCTCATAAGCAGTTTTTCCAGAAATATCAATATCCTGCTAAACTTATGTTTTGCTTTTATTTTAAAGCCTAAAAAACAATAAAATTGTTTCTTCAAAAAAAAAAAAAAACTGATTCCCATTGGTAGACATTTAGCAAAAATATCTGCCAAGATATTTTATCAAAAGGTGATAAATAGACACTGCAATTATAAATTTGAATCGAGTCGTACCTCTGTTTTTTATAACTTGAATAAATTTCAGACTAAAATTGCAGGTAAACCGTTTCCAAGGCGACACCAGCTGGTTTTTATTCCAACTCTTTTAGCTTCTCCTGTTTTTTTTAAATGCGATTTAGGCTGAAAACCCAACCAGAAGCTAATTTACCCCTCTGAGGAGGAGGCGTGTCGGTTACCGTGGTGATGGGGTAGATGGGGTTCATGATGGTGAAGAGCAGAACGTTGTTGACGCTCCTGGAGTCGTCAGAGTCTCCCGGCCTGGAGATCTTCTTGCTGGTGGAGTAGTTGATGAAGGCCGGGTGTCCGGCGATGTAGACCTGGTTGTCGGCCGCGTACGTGACGGCGGTCGACGAGCCGTTCATGTCCTCGTACTCCACCAGAGCCTGCCGCTTGTTTGGCATCACGACCACATAGCTGGAACGTAAACACACGGCGTTTCCTGCTCTGATCTCTTCACACACACAGACTGCTTCGTAACAAACCGTGGAGATTCATCTCTCTAAACTGGTTAAATGAATCAACCAGTTCGGCATCATTGTTACACGCCTGGCTGTAATCACAACAACATCTTTACAGGATGCTGTCCAGCTGCAGCATCTGCTCTGATTGTAGATCATGGCTTCTTTAAAGCTCAGCTGAGGTTAATCTGATCTAGAATCAGTTAATCTGCATCTAACCAGGCCAGAAGAGAACTGCATGTCGCAGGAACAATGATCACATCTGTTAGCAGCAGCCAGGCCTGTCGCAATAAATCAATTAAAAGAATGACAAATTAAAACAAGCTCAATAATTTACATTTGCATGATTTATCATCTCTACCAAAAACTGGGTGATAAAAGCCTTCAGTCTGGTGTTTTGGTCTCAACTGAACCTTATTTGTAGAATAATTTTGTTTATAGAAACTTCATAATTCATCTGTTTTGTTCATTTATTTTGGATATTTAAAAAGAAAGACTAAAGCAGACATCAGGTGCATTTCCACTGAAAGACCAAAATAAAAAGTGTAACAACTCTAAAGGGCTGCAACTAATTATTCATTCTGTCGATTACTCAATTAATCGGATAAAAAGAATGGGCAAATTCTGCAGATTTTACAGCTAAACCTTTTATACAATATGAAAAATAAGTCAAAAAGATGCTAATTAATCACTTTAAAAAAACAGTAGCATTCTTGCATTCACTGAAAATTCAGTTTCTATGATACAAAATGTGATTTAAAATGAGAATCAACAGGAAATAGTTTTCCCATCAGTAAAAGCTAAATGTTGGATTATCAGATGTTGGCGTCTTAAGATTTAGCATGATTGATTTTTGCATAATGTAGCTACAGCTAACAATTATTTTAGAACTCATTTAATCGGGTAAAAATCAGCACATCATGCAGATTTTTCATTTAACCACTCAAGCACATTTTAAAAACTATTCAGTGCCTAAAAAGGCAAATAATGAATTTTATTTAATAAATCTCAACCAAGTGAAGCTAAATCTGTCGAACAGATTTACAGCCAAAGGGTTGAACACATTATTTGTACAGTTTTGGCTTTATTACTGCTATTCAGAAAACAAAAATCCTATTTTAAAGCCTGTGTACTCCAGTCGACGACTGATTGAAGACGTGATTAAACTCTGATCAGGACCAGACTGGATGCATCAGCCGATCAGCTGCAGTGACAACGTCGTCTCTCCAGGCCGGTAGTTTACCTGGTGATGCTCGTTTAACGTAATAAATCGTGTTTTAAAGGATCTTTAAGATGTTACAGTAACATCTGCCAGGTAAAACTTATTGAATGAACCAGTGCCAAATCAGATAATCATGATAACAAGCGCTACCTTTCAGCGCTGTTTCAAGATATTGATGTGAAGATAAGACACTTCCTGGTAATCCTTAGCCCCGCCCCCTTTCTCCTCTCCTCTGAGTAAACAGACAGCTGTATTTACAAAGTTTGGCCAAGTTTTTTCCATTAACTTGGCACAGTTCACTTAAATGTGGTTAAAATATGTGAAATAAAGAGGAAAAGCATCTGGAATTAGTAAGATGGTGAATCAGATGTTTAAACTGAATGAAGCACAAAACTTTAGTAATTTCAGATTTTGTTCCACAAAACAAAACTTTGGGGTAATCTGAGCTTCTTACGCCGTCAGACACCAGACCTGTCAATCGATTTTGCTGGACGATGAATTGTCCCGGTAATTATTGCAATAAACAATAACATTGTTTTGAGATCTTTTTGAAATAAAATATAAATAATGCAAGTTCACCCTCTTATAAACAAACTTTTGTAAAAAAACAAAACAAAATGTGCCTAAGACAAGAAGCAATAACTTAATTACTCGCATGATAAATTAAAACAAACCCAATAATTTGCATGATTTATTGTTTCTTTTTTTTCTCTTTCTACCAAAAACTGGATGACAAAAGTTCTCAGTCTGGTGTTTTGGTCTGAACTAGCCATTTTTAAAAGATAATTCTGTTTACAGAGACTCCAGAATTAATTTTATTTGTTGTTTTGTTTATTTATTTTGGATATTTAAAGTGTATTCCAATTCCAGAGTTAAACATTAATTAGAATTTAAAGTTTATTGATCTTTGAGAATGTGTTCTTGCACTATTAATATTATATTGCATGAAAATGGTCTCAAATCAACAATATTGTATATAGCAAATGACTTCTGGGGGAATTTATAGTCCAGAAAAATGTGTTATTGTAAAAAACTCTTATCTGGAAGACATTTTAAATATCCAAAATGAGATAAAAACAGAAATGCCCCCCCAAAACTAAACAAAATGGATTTGGAAATCTCAACAAAATTGTCCTTCAAAAAAACAACAACAATGAAAACCATCAAGCTCATTTCAGTTTATCATGTGATTAATTGATTAATCGTTCATTACGACAGGCTTTGTATACGTCCAAAATTTGCGTCTGGGCTCTTCTGGTGAAGAATTACGATTATACAAGTTGAATAAAATGCTACATGACTGCTTAGACAGATTCAGCTTCACAACTCTCTTTTTTGATTAAAGATCTTAATCGGGATACGGATCTGTGGAAGTAGCCTTGGATCCTGGTGATGTCCAACCACGGAGAAATGTTTGGCCTTCTCCCAGCATGCATCCTGATTGGCTAGATGCAGCAGAGACAAACCTACTGAGTCAACCATGCGCTGTGAGGTCAAACAAACCAGACAGAGGCCACCTGTGTGCCTGCAGAATCTGTCAACATTAAGGTGACTGAAAGGCAGGAAATACACCGCCTAACAAGCTGCCGAGTCACAACCTGGATTTGGTTTTCCAGCTTTTCTGTTTTAGATATGGCGGTGCGGTCACCGTGTTGTGACTGAACCATCAGCATAACGTTCTGATATGTTAGGAGGTGAAACATAACGTGTCACATGCAGCTGAAACAGTCCAGACTGCCTTGATTTAATCTTCTGTACCTAATGGCTCCGAACTCCTGCAGCGCCTCTACGAGGTCGGCCTCCGTGACCCCGTCCATCAGCCCCCGGACGTGAACCACCACCGAAGGAAGGGTCTTGTGTGGGTCTTCATATCCCTGCGGGAAGGAAAAACAGCAACTCACACAACCGGTTTGGTTTATTGGTCCGACTTGTTGGCTAAGGGAGGATAACGGAGCGCGACGTTGTGGACAACCCTGAGAATCTTAAGACATTAATTTTTTTGGTTCACTTTCTAAGATATTTCTTTTAATCTCCTATTTATTCAAACTTTCTAATTATTTTTGTCCATTGTAATTGCTTGTTTTTTTCCCCCTAGACCTTCGTTGATATTTGAGATCTCTTACAAATAAAATGTATTACGCTCTTCATGAAACTGCTTTACAACATAACCGCTGCAACACAGACTGCTACAGGAGATTATTCCTGCCTATAGCCATTAGCATCTACAAAACAAGTGAAGGACCTTAAATAATAAGTTACATTTCATTTATCTTTGGAATTGTTATTCGTTTTTTCTATTAAATTATTAAAAAGTTGCGCAAAAGGTAATTATTTTTTAGGGGGGAAAAAAAAAACGTTTGTAAGAGCCACTTGCTGCTCCGGAGCCGGAGGTTGCAGACCTCCGGTTTAGCGGAACCGAGGTGCTCGGTTTCAGTTTCAGTGGCAGCTGGGGGAACTGGAACCAACTGCTGCCGTTTCAGTTGATTTGTATGCAGTATTTATCCAGAGTGTATCTCTATTTGCAGCTTAATCTGAGTTACAGTTGGGGAAACTGCTGCATTAAACAGCGTTAGGCCCAATTAGCCAAACAGAACCATGCTAACGACCCCCGGTACTGGAACAAAGCAGGGCTCTGATAAGGCCCGGTGGGGAAACCGCCCTCCTTGGGTCCCGCTCAAAGCGAACCGCACGAACACGCATTGAAATAAACATATGGAGCTGTGCTGTATTTTATAACCCATCATTTTGAAAACTCAAAGCTAAGCTAGCCATTTTTTAAAAACGGGGAGTTCGGAGAATCAACGGTTTCCCGTCGCGGTGCTCCGCCGACCTGAAACCGCGTCGTGACCGCTTTCAAACGCGAACGTGAATGAATTAAAAGTGCACCGCAAAAAAAAAGCCCTCCAACAAAGTTTGGTCCGAAAATTCTGGACGTAAAAAGAAGTGTCGCAGCGGACTCACTGTGGCCATTCCGTCGGTTTTCTGTCGTTTTGTTGCCCTGCCGTCTTCGCTGTAGTAACGGCTCGCTGCAGTAGCCATGTTGTCCCGGTTAAAAAGAATGTTCGACTGAAATGGACGGGAAATTCATGAAAAACGAGGCATGCGTCGCCACGCCCATTATAGTGACGCAACGAAACGTGATAGGCTCAAGCGGCTGTCTATTTTAATGTAAGCCAATAGGAGAAGAGATGGCATAGCTTTTAGTTGGTTGGCCCCAAAGCTTGAATAAATAATGTCATTGAAGCATTCGTCACTTTCAAACTTTCTTTTCATATTCACTTGAAGTCTCATGGAAGAAAATATCTTGATTTTAATTTATGTTTAAATTCAATGTTTGTACGCTGTGAGCAAGTGAAAAACGAAGTCAATCCCTTGTTGATGCACATAAACATGGCTGATTCTGATTGTAAGCGGTTTTATTTACAGCACGATGTATTCCCAGAAATGGGTGGAGTAGACAAATACTTTATTCAAGTAAGAGTAGCATCACTACAACATATTTTTACTCTAGTAAAAGTAAAATAATGTTATCAGAAAGACAGACATATGAAGTTAGGAGCAAACTCCTGCATTTTAAAAACTAAACTGAAAAATTATACACCAACAGTTTTAAAATAACAGGTTCACTTTTCCAAAATATGAAACTTCCCAATAATGCATACATACCTCAGAGCAGGATATAGTAATTGGGCTTCTTCTTCAAAGAGTGTCCAAAATATTTACTCATGTAATTGCAGTGAGAGTATGATGTGGTAAAACGTCAAGAAATATATTTTTAACCCCCAACGTCACTCAAGTAAATACAAATAATAAGCTACTTTAAGATGCATTCAGTTCCAACTCAATTTAAATTGATGAGGTTTTTTAAAAATACAAACAGAAAACCAGTGATTTACAGTCTGGTCAGATTGCTTTTCCTGGTTTTGACAAGGAATCTACACAATCCATTTTGGATGACTTGCAGCCGATTGATTTGATTTTTACCACTTTGTATTGCCACGTTGCTGAAAATGTGCTATATAAATAAAATTACCTTTTACCAAGAACAATAAAAACATCACAGTACAACTTACTGTAAATACAACCATCTGATGGTTTTTCTGTGTCCTGATTGAAAATCCTGTTCTGGCGACGACTCAAGGCTGCTTAAATTCCTGTCTGCGTCCATAACCACATGTTTCTAGTTAACTGGGGTTTTTACTCTCATCTCCAACATTGATCACATTTTCTGAATCACACACCATGACTTCTCTTTCCTGCATTAAACTGGAGAAACTTAGTCAATTAATTCAACATAAAATGTGTGCATAAAATCAATGTCATCTAGTAACACACAAAAAGTTGTCATCTGCTGTGTTACTGTGTGAAGACTATACAGTAATAGTCTTTAATAAAAAAGTCCCCCAGAATGGAGCCTTGAGGAGCCTCACAAGGCCCCACGATCAAACTTTAATAATCTGCACAGTAAGATCTCAAGCAACTTACCGGTTAAGATAAAACTTTGAAGGTTTTAACTAGAAAAACTACTTAGAGAAAGATCTTTATCAGTTAACTGATAAAGTGAGCAGCGCTGCTGTTTCTCATGAGCTGAGTAATTTCAAAGTTTTGAAACTCAATTTTCCAAGATTTTTTGTATAAAATCTTAATCTCAAAATTTGAGTATTTTTGGCAGAAATTTGCAATTTTGTCCAATCTACAATGGCCCTAGTACAGTACTTATTTAATACAATATTAGAAACATATTTAAAACTTTAAAATAATAAATTAGCACAACGTTAATGTCTGAATCTGACAGAATATCAACAGAAACACAACAGAGCAGCAGCAGGATGTGTTGAAGAGGTTTATTCCAAAATAAAACCGCCACACTTTCACTTCTAAAGCTGAGAACAGAAAGAAAAGCAAACAGCTGCCCCAACATGAGCCTCGCTTGTGTTTTAAAATCGGGTCAGAGCAATGTATCAAACTCAGAGGGAATCACATTATTCAGGTAGCTTCATGAAGGGGAAGCAGGAAAACAACGTGACTTTAGATCTAAAGGCATGCAGAGCAACAAGTGTCCCTGTGAAGAGGAGACCAACAGAAAAACTCAGGATGTTTTAATACTTCAGCTCATTTCATCTGCTCAGCCCATTCCTGCCATTTGCTGCTGGAAGATCTGAGTTTTACAGCTAAAAGTCAAACGAGGTGTCGCATCCCGTCTCTGCTACGCTTTTCAAAATACAGATCGCTTACACAGCAGCAACAGTTAAAACTACTCCTATTTATACAACCTGGGCCATGTGGAGCTGTGGAGACGGCAGTCCTGGCGGTAAAAAAAAAACAAAAATAGATCTGGAAATAATGAGAGAGACGACACGGACCGATACCAGAACCAAAGGAAAACAGCTGCTGCTGGCTGTGAGTCTTGGTCGTTCAGTCTTCTGCAGGCGTGGGGCTCCGGGCCGGACTCGCTGAGCGGGAGCGACTGAAACAGAAACGGACCGGGGTCAGCCTGCGGCAGCAGCAGACGGGGAGACACACGTACGGCTTCTCTGCACTGCAAAAACTACCAGAACTAAAGTCAGTTTAAAGAGCCGGCGCGGCCGAGCCAACTGTCCAGACGGGTTAACGCCGTTTCACCGCCGCAGCGACGCTTCAGGGTTTGTATGTGATTTACAATTAACAAGTAAGCCTGTCACAATAATCAATAAATCAAATAATCGCATTACAAATTAAAATGAGCTTGATAATTTCCTTTTGAATGATTTCTCGTTTTTCTCTTTCTACCAAAAACTAGACTGTAAAAGTTTTCAGTTTGGCGTTTCGGTCTCAACAAGCCTTTATTCTCAAGGACAATCTTCTTTACAAAAACTTTTGGATATTTAAAATGTCTTCCAGTTCCAGTGTCAAATGTTCTTTAGAATTTAAAGTTTATTGATCTTTGTTTATGTCTTAGTTATTTTTAAACCAGGTGAGTTATTAAGAACAAATTATTACTTACATTTATGACCTGGCAATTACAATTTTATCAATTTAAAATGGTCTCAAAGCAACAATATTACTGTTTATCGCAATAACTTCTGGAAAAATTTATAATCCAGAAATATTTGTTATTGTGACTGGCCTAATGACAGCAAAACATTTATTATCAAAAAAAAAAAAGGACAGCCACAATGTCATGACAGTTTGGTTTGTCAAATAATCTGGAAAAAAAAAGAAAAGAAATCTCCTTTGTCTCCTCCCAGTACCAACTAGAGACAACCAGTCAAAGCCAGGAGGCGGGTCTTAGCGCTGTCAATCATCCTGTGTGTGGTGCTAAAAGCTCCCTTGTTCTCTGCTGCACTGCAGCTAGCATAGCTGTTGTGAATGCTGAAGCTTTTAAACACACTTTAGGAGTTTCACTAAAGACAGCGGATAAATGGTTTTCCTGTTGTTTTCTTTGCCATTAGCACATTTAGCAGCGAGGACATGAGTTGACTGACAGCGCTAAGCCCCTCCTCCTGGCTCAGATTTTTTTGTTTTTGGTGCATTTCTTCAGGCAGCACTATTAGCTCAGGAAGGAGACCGATGTTTTCACAGATTATCTGTGTCATATTAAACTGTCACAACCTGGTGAAAGTTTAAACAAATATGTAAAAAACATTTGATAAAAGTTACATTCTGCAGCTGTTAAATTGTTTTCTTTTTTTCCGACATTTTCAAAACATAGACACATTGATAATGTAAAAGCAGCATCAGAGAGCTGATCTGGGCAGTTGGGTCGACCGTGCGGCGCCTTTAAGCTGCACTAACAGATTTCATGTCAGAATGAGAAGCTGTGGCGGCGGGCGGCTAACGCCCTCCTTCCTGCCTGTCAGCCTGACACACATTCACACGTCCACTCACTCACTCCCACATCCAGCCACACATGCTCGCTTTTTAACGGCTCAACATGTTCTGTCACCATCAACATGAGCTTAGTCAGGGGGTGGGGGGTTGGTTACCTTTGGAGACAGCGGCAGAAACAACAAGTACAGAGAAGCGAAGGATCAAAGGACTGAAGGACGGACGACTACAACTCGGAGACGCTCTTGAAGTCTGATCTCTCGTCAGCTCTGTGTCTCACGCTCAGAAGCTAAGACCGAGGCGAAGAACTCTGGTAGGTAGGGGGGTTCTGGTAGGTGGGGAACGGGTTTTTAAAGCCCGGCTCTGAAGGCTGGCCGGCTGGCTCTAGGGGCGAGGGGTCGGTCGGTAGGTCGACCTCTGTCTCGCTGTCTAACGTCAGACGCCGGCGGAGGCTGATCTCAGGTCAGCGCTTAAGTCACCCTCCCGCAGGCTGTGCACACCGCCAGCTGGCAGACCCTGGGCCTGGGATCAGCGGCGGTGTCTGTGCAGTGCTCAGCTCCCACCACACGCTTTAAAGAAAATATGAAAAATAAACAAAACGTTCTGCAAAGATGTTCACCCCAACTCACACCACTGGTGCTCATTTAGCTGATCTCACCTAGCAAAGCTGCCCTCAGCTAGCCAAACTCAGCTAAGTACCTTCTGTCTGCTAGCTTCTGCTAATGTCTGGCTTCGTTAGCTAAGAGTGGCTCCAGGAGAACCGGCGTCGTGGCGGCTCGTCGTCTTCCTGTGCTCCCTGTTCCTGATCAGAGCTGATCCGGAACAGAGAGCACAAGAGCTCAGGTCTTCCTTCCGCTGAACTTTCCCTGAACCAGCAGTGAGGAACCTGTGGAGTCTTCGGATCCTCCGTCTGGCCGTCGGCGCCCTGGCTAAGATGGCTGACTCTGACCTGAACACCTGCCCTCTAAACATATTTCACCCCTCCCACTGCCCTGTGCTGCCACACACACACACACACACACACACTGAGGATTTACCTGGCCCGCTTGTGGTTGGCCGACGGCGATCGAGAGCGGGAGCGAGATGCAGAGCGCCCCCTGGGGGCAGAACCGGACCGAGAGCGGGACCTGGAGCGGCTGGGAGACAAAAACAAAAACTAAACATGAAGAAACCACATTTATTACGCCGGACTCCTTCTGATGCTCTGCATCCGGGGAACATTCCCAGGACCGGATCAGTTTTAATGCACCAAACCAGTTCAGCGCTGGAGAAAAACCACTACGGGTTTCCAACTCGGAGCCGCTGGAAACGCCTCGCCCAGTCCGTTAGCAGAGCAAACCTTTTCCACTTTGGGTCACATCGATGTTAACAACGTCTTAAAGGGCCGGTAGTGGCAGAAAAATAAAACTACTGATTAACAAACCGTCAAAATATTAAGAAATAGCTGCCGCTGCAGTCGATGATTAATATATTCTCACTTTTTTGTAACAACAAAACAACTGATTTGACTGATAAAATAATATTTAAAAACACAACTGTAAGCTCCAGAGTCTAGACGGTCCAGTAAAAACTTCTGGCAGGCCGGATTTGACCCATTGGCCTAGAGTTTAACCCATGCCGTAGATGATCAGAGCTCCAGCTCGAACCAACCATATATGAGCTTTATGCGAAAACTAGAACCATCTTGGAAGGAAGTCAGTAATTTTCCACAAGGAAGAAGCTAAGATTTTATCAGCATAAAGGCGTTACTGTAAACACGAGGGGAAAAAAACAGGGCTGAGTAATCTCACATTCCCAGCATATTAACTAAACCACAACATCACTTTAAATGAAGCTGCAATAAAATGTTTTTACTGGAAACCAGAGTGGAAATCCGTTTTCAGAAGAAAATAGAATCAAAAACCAAACAAAATGAGGAGCAATTAAAATGATTCATAGTAAAAACTCTAAACATTTTCAGTCGGTGTGAGGAGAACTGGGACTGAACAGCAACAACGTTCTAAAGGACCAGGGTGGGGTCAGAGGTCAGGCTGGACCCAGTCCCATACCTTCTCACTGGAGTCCTGGACTTGGACCGGGC
The DNA here is from genome assembly GCF_003331165.1 of Xiphophorus hellerii. Taxonomy (NCBI): domain Eukaryota; kingdom Metazoa; phylum Chordata; class Actinopteri; order Cyprinodontiformes; family Poeciliidae; genus Xiphophorus; species Xiphophorus hellerii. The sequence continues at coordinate 51,354 of NW_022587646.1, read as the reverse complement.
CGGGGAGCCAGACCTGATGATGCAGAAGCAAAGAACGTTTTCATTAGAGCAGCAGAAACTTCCTGGTTGCAGACAGAACCGGCCGGCCGGGTCGCAGCGTGTCTGTGGTCAGGCCGTTGCGGTCTCACCTGCTTCTGCGTCTGGAGTATGACGGTGATCTGCGGCGGCTCCTGGTAAACAGACAGAAGAAACGGTTAGCACCGGTCGGACCGGCGTGATTCAGCTTCACAGAGCCGTCTCCTAGCAACAGAACGGGACCGGGCTGATTCCAGACGGTTTTTACTAGGACTAATTTCTCTTTTTCAATAATTTAATTTTACTGCAGGAGCCAGTTATTTATTAAATATTTCACCCTAATTGACGTTTGTTATGAATATCACCACGTTCCACAGACAAACAAGGGGATTAGTCCACTTTTTGTTGTTTGTTTTTACCTTTTAGAAATTACAAAGGTTGTTTCCAGGTGTGATGGTGATTTTGTGATTATTGATAATTGATCGCCTGAACAGCGGCGGTTAGCTAGTTTAAACACCCGATGATCGGTCAGAGTTGCCGTCTGTGTCGGATTATTTTACTGCTAACTGAACCAAACTGTGCAGATTTTTTTGGTTAGCATTCCTGGTGGCGTGCCCGTTTCCACGGTGACTTACCGGCTGTAGCTGCGGCTACGGCTGCGGGAGTGAGAGCGGTAGCGCCGTCCGCGGGACCTGGACCGTGAGCGGGACCGGGATCTGGACCGGGACCTGGAACAGAAAGACGGCCAGGTCAGTGGTGCTTTAACAAGCTGACAGGCACTAAGCGGCTAGCATGGCCCCGTCCCCACCTGCTGCTGCGCCGGCCTCTCTTGCTGTAGCGGTAGCAGTCGTAGGCGTAATGGCCCCGGTCCCCGCACTGGTAGCAGCGGTCGTTGGGGTCAAACTGGCGGCGGCTGGGGCGCCCGCGGCCCTTCCTGGACAGGCCGGTGGACATCTCCACACGAACACGGGAGCCGCAAAGGATCCTGTGAATGAAGGGCCGCCGTGAGTTCAGGGAGCAGAAATCCTAACCTGTTCTACTTAAAAACCCGTTTAATGGAGGACAAGACCTACTTCCCGTCCATGCCTTTGACCGCGTCCTCTGCGTCTCGGGGATCCTCAAACTCCACGAAGGCAAAGCCGGGCGGGTTCCTGGCCACCCACACGGTCCTCAGGGGCCCGTAGTAACTGAAGGCCCGCTCCAGCTCCCCTTTGGCGGCGCCGTTACCAAGGTCACCGACGTAAACTTTACAGTCGGTGGCCCGAGACGAGCTCCGGGACGACGAGTAGTACGACATCGCTCCTTAGCTGCTGGGACAAGTAAACATGAAAACATAATGACACAGAAACACAGTTGAGTCCGACTGGGAAAACAAGACGGTTCTGGTTCTTTTTTATGTAAATGATGTATCTTCTTTTGACTAAACAACATTTAAATGGTACAAAATGAAAAATGACAATATGATGAAATATTCTTTATTACAGTATCTCATATTTTATGTTAATTTCTTTGATGCGTTAACGTTTATATTCCAGCCATTGGAGGGGGTGCATAATCATTTTAATTAAATTGACTTAGCATATTTTAATTAACTCAAGTTTAAATAAATTATGTAAAGAAAGAAATGGGACGCATAGTTCTGAATGGAATTTAAAAGATAATGGAAGAAAAATAAAAGAAACTCATGCCTTTAAAAATAATGGTTAAAAAATGTGATGCATTTTGGGAGCATTGTAGATAAAAAAAATTAAACATTGGCCACAGAGTACATTTCTGCCAAAAAATATTACATATTTCCTAGAATCTTTTGTGGGTGATATTCACTGTTAACACATTGTAAAATTATGCAAAACACACACACACACACACACACACATATATATATATATATATAATTTTCCACGATTAAAGGCATATATGTACCATTTTAAACAAGAATTTGGGCTGACATTATGTGCATTTTATAAATTTGATACCTCAACCTTAGAGGACTTTTTGTTGCAATTTTTCTTTTTACTTTATAATTTCAGAAAATATCTTACTGTCTTTACAATAAATTTATCCCAATAATCATCAAAACTGTAAAAGAAAAAACAAAGATTCCTCACAAAATTATGATTTTTCATCTGAGAATATCCTAGTTATTTCTTAACGTTTGAGATTTTGCGTTTTCAGAGTGTTTTGACCACATTATAAGCTTTTTTTCCCATTTTTTTGGGCCGCTGCATTTTCCTCCCGTCGAGGAGCGCGCGGGAGATAAACAGACCGTCTCCATGGTAACGGGATTTTGCCTGCCGCTAAAACGCAAATGGGATTCCGCTAACCAACCGTAAACTATTTGCCTTACGACCGGTTGTGTTGTGCGGATTCTTCATGTAGTGACAGAAAAAGAAACCCGAAAGTACTGAAACCAGCCCCCCGTGTCTGGCGCTGCTGCAGGTGGTCTGACGCCATGATGGCTGCATTAAAACCCATTAAATCTCCCGTTTTTTTAAATAAAAACATATATACATACATTTCTTTTAAACATAGTTTATGCTAAAGAAAGACACGGACTGAGCTAAACGGTTCGTAACTACGACCGGACTTATTGGACTGGTTGCTCTCAAACGGCATTTGTGTATTTATATTATTATTATTATTAATGAACTAAATTCATAAAAATATCCACAGTTTTCGAAAAACAATCTCTTACACCATTCTAAATAGATTTATATACTCGAATACTGACAACTGAAAGTGAGGTGCGGAATGTAAATTGTAAATTTGTGCTAGCGTCTCAGTTTCCCTGCCTATTATCTCCGTGTTTTATGCCTAATGGAATCAGGTCTGTTTAAACACCTTTAAATGAAAACTTTACTGAACAATACAGAAGTGTTTAAATACGTGAGTTCTGTGACTATTAATAAACTGTTAAATCCAGGAAATAGTCCAGGCCCGGCTCATAAACAATGGCGGGCGGCAGCACGCGTTAGCCGGCCTTACCTTCCTCTGTTGATCTTCGTAGCTCCGCTTCGAGAAAACCCAACTCCGGCAGTCTCGATCGGAAGCCTGTGGTCGTAGCGAAGTGACGGGAATAAAAATTTTACAGGATAAAGTTGTTTAACCGCCACTAACACGCACGTTAATCTAACTCCAGCATGTCTTTCCGCAACGACTTCACCTCCAACGGCTAGCAGGTTCTTCTTCTTCTTCTTGTCTTGGAATGTTGACGGTTAGCATATCAGCTGGTGCTCTTACTGCCCCCTACCGGACTAAAATGTGAACGTGAATAGAATAGAATAGAATAGAAGTACTTTATTTATCCCAGCAGGGAAATTACTTCGCAGTTACAGCATAGAGACAAGACACAATAACAACTACCACTGAGTAGTAGTTGTAGATAAAATAAATGCTGGACAGAGGGAAATTACCCATTCACACTATTTAAATACGGTTAAATAGCCTATTAAAATCACATTAATACTTTACGATAAATCTTCCAGATTTAAAGAGAACTGTTCAAGCGAATTAAACATATTTGATAAAAGAAAAGTAGTAAAAAAAACTTTCACACAGACTATCTTTCTATACAGCAACACAATAGAGCAGCTTTGTTGGTTCTCATTTGTTTTTGTTAATTTTTTCACCTGTTTGGACAATTAGTCCCTCTGGTTCTGGATGCTGTGCAGCTCTTACTTTTGGAGAGTTCTTATGATGAGTAACAACTTGGAGCAACTGATTAGCATCACAAAAGCTCAAATAATATCTGAACTTTGACCTCAAATCCCAGAGGAGTTGAAAAGGAGGCTTCATGGATGCAGAGGGAGAAGGGGGAAGTCATAATAAGGGTTTTCTATCCTACTCTACCATTCTAACCAACCAGACAACTTTCAAGAGTCGAACATTTTTGACTTTTGAAACTCAGAAATGTCCAAGTTTTTTCTAGAAAATTTCTGAAATTATTCTCAAAATGTCTTAAGTTTTTTGGTGGAAATGTACTCCTTTTTCTTCTACCTATAATGGCCCTAAGACGCCATTTTAGGAGTGACTTTTAATGAGAGAATTCAGGCATTTTATTCAGATGTCTTAGAGCAGGTATGCATTTAAAAGTTGCTGCTCTTGAGAACTACACCGCGAAAACACAAAATCTTTCCAAGTATTTTTGTCTAGTTTCTAGTGCAAATATCTTAGTACACTTAAAAATAATACAACACTAACTTATAAGTAACGTTTTCACAAGACTAGGAGACTGTTCTAAGGCAACATTTCCTTAAAAGGGATTAAAACAAACAAAAAAGTAATGGTTCAATTGACAGATTATTTTACTTCTAAATACTTTTTAAAATCAATTTTAACAAATTGTTGATTTAAATAAGCTTAGAATATTCTTGAATGTGATTTGATAGGATTTCTGTTTAAGTGCAAATAATACCTAGTTTTATGGATCTCTTTTCTAATTCAATAAACCACAATTTCTGACTTTAATGAAACCATTTTTAATATCAAAATTAGTTTGAATCTCTGGTCAAGTCTGGTGATAGTAGAAGAAATCTGAAAAAGAACAAATACTTTTTCAGAAACCTAATTGACAATAAACATAGAAATAAATAAATGGCTCGAAAGAAACAGTTTAATGTATGATTGAAAAATGTGACAGTACATAAAAAATGTAAAATAAATTCAAAATATATTTAAAAAAAATGCAACAAGTAAAAAATTCCTTAAATAAAAACACTGTGTGAAAAAAAAAATGGAATAAAAAAGGAAACTAACAATAAAATTAGAAATGAAATGGATAAATTACATAAATACTGTTTAAAATGATAAATATTAACTTACGTTACAGTATAACCAAATAAGTTGGGAAAGTTCTGGATGCAATATTTTGTACATCAATCACTTATTCAAGCTATTTATTTCTATGTTTATTGGGAATTATGTGAGAATCTGTACTTCATATTATTATTATTATTTAATGTATAAATAATGACTCGGACTCGTCACACATTGAAAATAAATAAACTATATTTAACTAAGGTCAAGTTCACTTGATTAAAGACCTTCGTTTTCTTTCAGTAACACGTTACATTTCATGCCAAGTTTTCAAAAACAAGATTTTTTTCTTCAATTTTTTCTGTTACATTTCATACAAAAAACTTCAGTTAATTTATCAGAATATTGACTAAATGTATATTTCTATCACATTATATTATAATAACTCAGTCATAGTTTTAAGACGGCGTAGTAGGACCATTCCAAGTAGAAAAAAAAAGGAGTGAATGTTCACCCAAAAATTGGAAAATTTCAGATTAATCTCAGATATTTTCTAGAAAATACAAATTTGAAAAGTCAAAATTATTATTGAGATTATTCTCAAAGTTTCAGATTTTTTTTCTACCAAATTTTTGATTTTCTAGAAATGTTGAGATTAATCTAAAAAAATTTTCTACCAAATTTTGCAGACAAGTTTTTTCTTCAAAAAGCCTGACTTTTCAAACTCAGCTATTTTTTCTGCGTTTGAAACGATTTTTCAATCTCAAAATTTCCAAGCTTTTGTTTTTGTTTTTTTTAAACCAAAATTTAGAGTTTTCAAACTTATAAAATTTTCAAAACTCAAATGTGTTCAAATTTTAAACTCAGAAATTTTAAAGTTTTTTCTACAAATATTTCTAAGGTTAATCTCAACATTTCTGAGCTTTTTCTGAAATTGCTAAATTTTTAAAATTAACTTTTTTTTTTCTATCAATAACGGCCCTAATTCGCCGTCGTACAGTTTCCCTACAAAGGTTCAGGCAGAGACAAATCTTTTTTTAATTATCACATAAAACGAGTTCACACAGAGACACATTGGAGAGCAAGACCTGGGCAGGAGCAATGGGTGGGGGAGGGGGGACACGAACACGGACACGGAGATTTCACAGCGGAAACAAACCGGGGGATGAGCCGAACGGAGGAAAAGTGTTTCTGTGCAAATGTAGGAGACGGACTTAGAAAAATAAAAAAATAAAACGTCTCCATCAGGGTAGACCATGCTGCTAACACACAAACACATGGATTCATCATGCATGTCCGGAGCAACACAGAACACAGTGGGGGAGGGGCGAGGCGGCGGTGACCACCTCTATCTAAAGAACAGCTAAGACCCAACGGGCCGACAGTTAGTACAGAAGTTCACGGAAACACCGAGCAGTTCTGGTTCCGGCTACTGGGCAGTGTCTGGAGCACCGATTCCAATCGGTTCCGACCAGTTCCAATAAGCTCCAGTTGGTTCCAACCGATTTTGACCAGTTCCAGCCAGTTCCAACCAGTTCTGACTGGTTCTGACCAACTACAACTGGTTTCGACTGGTTCCAGCTAGTTCTGGCCAGTTCCAGCAAGTTCCAAATGGTTCCAGCCAGTTAAGACTAGTTCCAACAAGCTCCAACCGGTTTCGACTGGTTCCAGCTGGTTCTGGCCAGTTCCAACTGGTTCAAACCGATTCCGGTTTGGTTCCGGCCAGTTCCAAGCTGTTCCAACTGGTCCTGACTCATTCCCACCAGTTCATTTCATCTGTTCCGACTGTTCCAGCCAGTTCCAACCGGTTCCTACCAGTTCCTACCGGTGCTGCTCAGTTCTCCTGCAGCCAGACTGTCGGTTCCGTCATGTAAACATGCTACTTACACTTACAGAGCCTCCTTCACAGGGACTGGGTGTAGAAATGTACAGAGACGGTAAACACTGCGGCAGGAGGCGTGAACAGACAACATGGAGTGTATTGCACAAAACGGCCGCGCTCTGTTCACTCTGCGGCGCAGCTCATCTTTTTTTTGTTTATTTGTTTATCAGGAGAACATACATACATTGATATTACATACATTTTGCAAAGCTTACATGACTTCTCCGATTTTTTCTTTTTTTTTTTTTTAACACACAACGAACACAAATCCCCGTACTGACATAACAAAAACGAGACCAAATAAGTAAAATTACATAAAAAAAAATAAAAAAAATAAATAAATAAAATAAAATAAAATAAAAAATAAAAGGCGGGGGATGAGGGGGTTGGACGGCATTGAGAGCCTAAAAGGCAACAACACTTTACTCAATTGTTCTGTAAATTTTAGTCCCATGACATGATGGGTCAGTCACATCAAGATATGCATTATAAAGGCAGAGATTTTAAGTATGTCACAAAAGGTGCCCACTTGTGAGTAAATTTTGCTGAACTACCTTTCACTGTTAATAAAATCTTTTCTATCCTTAAGCATGATCTTACAGTATTAAGCCATTGTGAAGTAGATGGAGATATAGGAGATTTCCAGCAGAGTAAAATGCAGCGTCTGGCAAGGAGAGAACAGAAAGCCAAGACCTCCCCCTGCAGGGGCGACAGATTAAGTGAGGTCCCTGGAACTCCAAAAATGGCAATTAGTGGATCGCTTCGGATCTGGATTCCAAAAACCCCTGAGAGTATGGAAAAGACATAGTTCCAAAATTTTTGTAAGTTCGGGCAAAAAAAAAACATATGACTTAAGTTGCAGGGAGAGGTCTGGCATCTGTCACACTGGTCCAAAATCGAAGGAAAAATTGTAGATAGACGGGATTTTGAGAAGTGGACTCTGTTTATCACTTTAAACTGTACAAGCTGTAATCTGGCACATGGTGTGCTTTGACGTATACTGAGAATAACCTTATCCCACCATGAATCAGACAGTTCAACACCCAATTCACGTTCCCATAGAGTTCTGGTTTTACCCGATGAATCGGGCTCAATTCCCATAAGCTTTCCATATATATTGGAAAGGGGTGATTTCAGATTGGGTGTCAAAACTAGAAGGTCGACCCATGGTGGATCAACAGGAAGAGTTGGAAAATTAGGGAACAACGAAGAAACACAATGTCTAATTTGGAAATAGAGAAACAGATGAGAAGTAGGTAGGTTAAATTTCGAGGACAACTCCGAAAAACTAAGAAATAGACCATCTTTGTAGAGATCTCTCATTGTACAAATGCCTCTCTCATGCCAAACTCTGTAGCCAACATTAGTGGTCGCAGGAGAAAATAAAGGATTTTTTAATAACGGCATTTTAATAGAGGGAGACATAAATTTAAAATGGGACCTAAATTGTGACCAGATCTTAAGTGTAGAGAGCACTATAGGATTTGTAATAACAGAGGATAGTTTAATTGGTAGTGATGAATAGATAATTGAGGCAGGTGAAAAAGATGTAGAAATCGATTGAATTTCAAGTTTACACCAGATCAGATTAGGTGAATTTAGCCAATAAATCAATTTATGAATATGTGAAGACCAGTAATACATTGCAAAATTGGGTAAGGAGAGACCACCACTCGTGGTGAACTGCTGCAATAGAGAAAGCCTCAATCTGGGGGCCTTATTGTTCCACACAAATGAAGAAACCATCTGATCGAGGGACTTGAAGAACTGTCTAGGCAAGAATAGAGGGATACATTGAAATAAAAAAAGAAGTCTAGGTAGAACATTCATTTTAATAACATTAATCCTGCCAATTAGTGAAAGAGGGAGAGAGTTCCATCTCTGAAAATCTGATGCAATTTGAGAGACTAGGGGGGCAAAATTCTGAGAAAACATTGAGGGCAGAGTACGTGTAATATTAATTCCCAAGTACCTAAACCCTGAGGGGCTGAGTCTAAAAGGAATGTCAGGATGCCCAAGTTCCAATGCCAATGAGTTTACTGGGTAGCATTCACTTTTAAGCAAGTTAATTTTGTAGCCGGAGAAAGATCCAAATTTTTCAAGAATATCCAAAATAGGAGGAAGACTATGTAAAGGATCCGAAACATACAAGAGAAGGTCGTCTGCATATAAGGACAGTTTAAGTTCAACACCAGAGCGGATAATTCCATGAAAAGAAGAGAGGGATCTTAGCGCAGCAGAAAGAGGTTCAATGGCTAACGCAAACAAGAGAGGAGAAAGAGGACAACCCTGTCTCGTACCGCGTCCCAATGGAAAATAATCAGATTGGACGGAGTTGGTGACAATACAAGCCTGAGGAGATGAATAAAGTAGCTTGACCCAGGCCAAAAACCTCCCCCCAAAACCAAACCTATTGAGAACGGCAAAGAGGTACTCCCATTCTACTCGATCAAAGGCTTTCTCGGCGTCAAGAGAAATGATCACCTCCGGAGACGTGGGGGAATGAGCTGAAAAAATTGCATTCAATAATGTACGAATATTAAAGAACAAATGACGACCTTTGATGAATCCATTCTGTTCATGCGAAATAATCTGAGGAAGCACCATCTCAAGCCGAGTTGCGAGTATTTTAGCTAAAATTTTAAAATCCACATTCAAGAGCGACAGGGGCCTATAAGACTCGCAAGCAGTAGGATCTTTACCCCTCTTCAACAGGAGAGAAATTGAAGCCTGAGCCAACGTGGGGGGCAACAGGCCACGCCCCAGGGACTCATTATAGACCTCGAGAAGAAGAGGGGCCATCTTGTCTTTAAATTTCTTTAAAAATTCGGCAGGAAAACCGTCCGAGCCGGGGGCCTTACCACTCTGCATATTATTGATCGATGTAAAAATTTCTTCCAATTTAATGGGAGCATCAAGTTGATCAGAAACCAATTTATTTAACCTAGGGACGTCAATATTCTGAAGAAAGGCAAATAACTCATCTGAGCCCGATTGCAGTTCAGATTTATACAGATTACAATAAAATTTCTTAAAAATGTCACTGATAGAAACAGGATCGGAAACGAGATTGCCTAACTGATCCTTGACTTGTGATATTGTGCGAGAGCTAGCTTTGCGTTTCAGTTGGTGTGCCAGGAGCCTACTTGGTTTTTCTCCATGCTCATAATAAGAGGCTCGAGATCGAATCAAGAGACGCTCCGCATCAGAAGTTGTTAGGAGATCAAGTTCAGTTTGAAGATCCAGTCGTTGCTTCAGTAAAGCGAATGACGGATTAGTGGCATTTTGCCTGTCGATTTCCTGAATTTTTGTTGATATTTCTGATATTTTAGTACGGATATTTTTATTAGCATTAGCTGAAAAAGAAATAATCTGACCCCGAAGATAGGCTTTTAATGTTTCCCATAATAATGAGAAAGAAACTGTGTCGCTCTTGTTAAACGTAAGGAAATCATCAATTGTTGATAGGATAAATTTATTGAATGCTTCATCAGATAACAGGAGACTATTAAATCTCCAACAAGGGCAAGAACGGGGTTTATTCATGAAGTTTATATCAAGGCTTAAAGGGGAATGATCAGAAATAATAATCGGATAATATTCAGAAGATGTGACTCTATGCATTAAAGAGCCATCAATAAAAAAATAATCTATACGGGAATAGGACTGGTGTACCTGAGAGAAAAAAGAATATGTCTTAGTTAGCGGATTACGTGACCTCCATGGATCTACATACCCATTTTGGGTCATAAAGTCCGAAATTGATTTAGACATATTTGACTGCGTAGAGGCCCGAGATGAGGAGCGATCTAATGCTGGGTTCATTACACAGTTCAAGTCCCCAGCTAGAATCAACAAATGAGTGTCAAGAAAAGGAAGTGTGCTAAATAGATTATTTATAAAATCAGGATTATCAAAGTTTGGTGCATAAATGTTCACTAATAAGACAGGGGTATGGAACAGACTACCTGCAATTATAAGAAATCTGCCATTTGTGTCTCGCATTATTTTTGATGCTGTGAAATGAACCTTCTTATTAAATAATATGGCTACTCCTCTAGCTTTCGAGTTGAAGCCCGAGTGGTAAATCTCTCCAACCCATGAATATTTGAGCCTGGACCAATTTGCATTCTGCAGATGTGTTTCCTGTAGAAATACTATATCAGGGTTTAGGCGCTTCAGATGAGAGTTTATTTTAGATCTCTTCACTGGACTATTAAGACCTTTAACATTCCAACTTAGGAATCTAACAGACGCTTTCAAATCAACAGACATGTGACCAGTTGTTTATAACAGAAGTTGAAAGATATTGCCACCCCCTCCATCCCCAAGAAGGGACAAAAAAAAAAAAAAAAAAAAAAAAAATCACAAAAAACAAAAGAAAACATATACAAACATTTTCCCCCCCACCCCTTACTTGCACTCTGCCCTTCCCCAAATGAAGGGACCGTGCAGACTCCAACAGGAGCCACTTTAAACTTATCCTTACAGCCAAACAGCGCAACAACAACAAAAAAGCTCCCTTTAATACTAGGCGACTCCTGCAGAATCAGCAGAATAGAGAGAAAATTAAAATATACAATAGGCACTATTCTAGGAAATCAACAACACCTGCAGAAAACATCCATCATTTGAATTACACAAGTAAGCCCCAACTATTTCGAAACAGTCCGTTTTTTCTTTTTTCCTTTCTTCCCATTTCTCCTTAATGTGAAAATATTACTTAACCAGACAAAACAAAGTCCCCAGAATGTGAAACAAATCCTTGTGATTATAGCTCTCACTTGGTAATGGACTCGATGTAGATATTAGCCTCCTCCGGAGAGGTGAAGACTCGCGTAGTTCCACCATGGGTAATCCGCAACCGGGCCGGATGGAGCAAGCCGAACCGGACCCCCTCAATGCCGCGGAGTCGGCGACGGCAATCTGTAAAGGCAGCCCGTGCTCGGGCCGTCCTAACAGTATAATCGGGGAAAACGAAGATGGTCGTACCGTTCATCTTAATCCGCTGCAGCTCCCTTGCCTTCGACAGGATTTTCACACAGTCAGAGTAGTAATGTAGCTTAGCTACGATGGGGCGAGGGCGCTCACCTGCCTTGGGTTTCGGGATCGGGATACGGTGAGCGCGGTCGAGCAACGGTTCCTCCGCGAAACCGAAGGCTTCCTTTAGCAACCGAGAGACCGCAGCCGTCGAAGCCGATAAAGGGTCGTCCTCCGGGACACCAATGATGCGGATGTTCTGACGCCGGGACCGGGACTCCAAGTCATCACATTTGTCCTCCAACTGTGCCACAGTTTTAGTAAGGCTGTCCACTGTCTTCCGGAGGCCAACGATGTCATCAGTGCAGGTGGATAGGGATCTCTCCATCTCAGCAACCGTTACGTTTAGCCCCGTAAAACTCTCCTGCACCGCAGTGAGGCCAGAGGACAATTCCTTCTTGAAGGATAGCAGCTCGGACTTAATCGAAGAAAGACTTTCACCAAGAACAGCATGAAACTCTGCTTTAAGTATAGTAGTAAAGTCATCCCGGAGAGCCGCAAGCAGCTCCTGTTTAAGACTGCTGACATCGCTAATTGCAGCGGCTCGGGCCGCCGCCTCCGACACAGGAGTTGACTCAGCACAGGCCGAGGACTCACCACGAGGGGCAGGCCGCAGGTGGGACTGAATCGAATTTCCTCCCTTTACCGGCTTTGGTGGCATTTTTGTGTCCAAAAAAAAGGCTAGTGTTCAATGTATTGATTAGTTATCGTTTGAAGTCGAAGTCGATTAAATGTGCCAGGTAATAACCGAAAAAAAAACAGCTAACCCGCAGGAGCACGCCAAGACACGACTTACTCCACCGCCATTCAGCCGGAAGTACGGCGCAGCTCATCTTTAAGAAAATAAATAAATCATCTCATCAGAATAGTTCTCCATCAACAGAAAGACGGCGATGGAAGACTGAACCGGCCAAAATCGAGAAAAAATATGCAAAAATATATAACCAGATCGATAAATATATCAATATCTGTGGAAGGTGAATTAAATTGTTTACATTTTTCCTGTTTTTTCCTCTATTAGACAAAAGAAACACTATTTTTTACTATTTTTAATAGAGCCTCCACCTATCTCATGATAGAAACAGAAACTTTTAAAATACACAATTTAATTAGTCAAAAAGGTAAAATAGGGGACTGGTTTTCACTTAACCAATGGGATTTCCAACATTAATCCTGGTATTAAAATAGTAAATACATATCGATAGATAGATAGATAGATAGATAGATAGATAGATAGATAGATAGATAGATAGATAGATAGATAGATAGATAGATAGATAGATAGATAGATAGATAGATAGATAGATAGATAGATAGATAGATAGATGTGGCAATGTTCGGATAGACATTCTAATATACATTTTGTCAGATTGAAACAAGTTTTTGAAAATAACCTTTAGGCTGTTATTAAACATACTTTTCATTAAGCCCACATTTCTGAATTAAGCATGTTTTTTTTATTGATCTGGTGTAATATTCTAATTTTAAATGTTATGTCTTCATTAGCTGTAAGTGGAAAATCATCATAGCATAAATAAAGACTTTCAAACATCCATCTATGTCTAATTAACCCATATAGTGTGCTTCATAATCAATCAACTTTATTCTATACACAGTGGGAGCCAAAGTGCTTTACATTAATACAGAAAAAAGTAAAAGAATGTGATAAATATAAAATATACAATTATAAAAATAGAGAAACATAAAATAGTGCTGAATAAAAAATAATATTCTAATTTGTAGAATCAGTCTATATTAGAGCTGTGAGTTTAAAGTGTTATTTTGATTAATTACATTGAGTTTAATACTTTAATCATTTTAACTCAGTAAATCTATTTTTTCTTTTAAAAAATAAAAAAAAAATCAAATTTTTCAAGACTTTAAAAAGTCTTGAAATCAGAACTTTTATTTTGGTCATATATGTCATTTTATTCAATAATTTAGCAAAATGTTGCTTAATTTATATATAGTTTTAGATTAAAATATGGTTAATTAGTTACAGATCTTGTAATTAACTTGATTAAACATTTCAATCCAGTCCCACTGCTACTTTAAATATTTTTGACATGTTTTCTATTTATGAATTATTTACATTTATCAAATTGCATTGTTTTCCTAATTTTGGCAGTTTCAGCCTTCCATATAGGGCAGCAGACGGTTTAAATGTTGCAAGGTTTGGATATCTTTCACCGTTGGATCGGCTCAGGAGCGTGGAAAACAAATTAAACCCTAATCCACTGACATGTCGAATGACGTCATCGGCTCTTCATGCCGATGCTAATCTGAACGTCGCCTGGAAATATAAAAAAGGTCTACCTTGGCTTCACCTGCAAGGAAAAGATACAAAATCCCTTTTAGAAAGTTTACAAAGTGTTATTGTGGGTAAACGACTCAAATCTGTCATGATATCGTAGCAGTGTTGACGTGTCGAGCAGTCTTAGGGTGACGTTTTCAGTATGTAAGAGCTACGAAATAAAAAAGGATTTTTACTGATTTCTCATTGACTCAAGCTGCTACTGAAAGCAACTCTGACCTCATAATGACTCCTGTCGTTTCTCTGCATCTTCCTTCACCTTGGAAGTTAAAAACCCTGAAATGTCAGTTTAATTTTAATCTGAGGAGGGTTTTTTATTTATTTATTTTTTCCCCGCGCGGTTCAGGGTTTTGTTCCTCGCAGTCTGTTTAGCAGCCGGTAGTTTCAGTAGCTTCAGAGTTAAAATACTGAACAACAATAATAACACTTCAACTGGTACTTCCTGCTTCTCCTTCTCCAAACGTCTATTTCTACTGGATCCAGTGTTACATTATAGCAGAACCAGCTTTAAATATTGCACAGAACTAAAGGTTAACACTGTTAGAGACAGCCGGGGCGGTTTGTACAGCTAAAGCCTGAAAACCACATTTATGTGAGTTTTTTTCCCTTAAGGCATCTTTGCCATGCGAGCATCAACGTGAACGTGTTGATGGCTGGAATGAGTTTCTAAATGGCAGATTTTCTGTAAACTAATACTGTTGTGTTGTCCTACTGCTGCAGCAGTGGGCGTGTCCGTTAGCATGCATGCTAACTGAGCAGACGGCTCAGAATCACAGGTGGATTCTGGGTATTTCCCTTTTAACAAGTTGGTTGTGTCTTGTGCATGCAAAACCGTCCTCCGACAGAGACTAGGTGCTAAAGAGACACGTCTAAACTCATTTCCCTGCTAATTAATCACATTTTGGGACTCTTTTTCCTCCTCTGAAACGTTTTCAGCGTCCGGTCTATTTACAGCGCACGTGGAGGGCCTGCTGTAGTAAACACGTGTGATTTTAGCGTTTTGTAAACATTTGACTCTTTTTTTCTCCACCTCCTCGGCGTAAAAACATGAAAGTCGCTGCAGACGGGAGGGAATATGTTTCATCTTTTAGACCAGCAGTGAACCCGCCCGGGCGTGACGTCACGGCCCAGCTCACTTTAATACCTGCTCAGTTTCTCCTCCAATGATCTGTTTACATATGAACACGTGTCTGTCGTCGAGTCGCGTTAGACCGGCCTCTGCGCTCTCCTGAAATTAGAAGCCCTTGATGTGGCAGTAGGCCTCCAGGCTGGAGAAGAAGATGTAGAGCAGCCACAGGCCGAGGAAGAGCATGGTGGTGAGGAGGCGCGACGCCCTGGGGCCGCCCAGCTCGCCGCCGATGGAGGGCCGGCGCCGGAACAGCAGCACCGCCATGCAGATGAACGCGAAGATGGTGAAGAGTGTGACGGAGAAGGCCAGCGAACCCGGGTCCACCTTGAACTGCTTCCCCTTGATGGCCCAGTAGATGGCGGCCACCGACCACGCCACGCCGATCCCCAGGAAGACGTTGACGGCGTTGCTGCCGGTGACGTTGCCCACAGACGCGTCGGCGTGCTGGTCCTGGATGGCGGCCACTTTGCTGGCGAAGGTGTCTGCAAGGAGAGGAGCAGAAAATATTTCACCTGTGGACAGCAGAACCGAACAGGCACTGAGGATCACAGGGGTTTGCTTTGCTGAAAAATTCAAAATGGTCGTCAAGAAAAATTTATTTCTGCACTAAACTTGCCGATATTTCTAACAAATTAATGACTTGGGTGTCAACTCATACATATTTAGAACCATGAAATCATAGATATTTTCTTGATCTTGTGTTTCCTTTTTTGGGAGGAAATATTTTCAAAATGGCTGCCATTGTTGAAATGGAAAATACATGTTTGCACTGAAGTCAGCAGTAGTTATTTCCAGTTGAGGCCACAGTTAACCAAATGGTTAAGTTCCCTAACAACTAACTCGCTAAGGAAGAATATTAGCTATGCTAATGGTTAGCTATGCTAATGGTTAGCTATGCTAATGGTAAACTGCTAAACACAAAATAAGGATAAATAGCAGAAATTAACACTGGACCTCTAAAGACACAAAAAATTATCAGTAGCTAAAGCTAAATTGCTAAGCATAAAAAACGAGCAGAATCAATCAATCAATCAATCTTATTTATACACCACCCTCCACACTAAAAGCAGCACAAAGTGATCAATAAAAAACAAACAAAAACAAGCAATTATCCATCGCAACCCCACATAGAAAAACCCAGAACTGCATGGAAAATGCACAGCTAAGCAGAAATGATTCGATTCAGGAAATACAGTTAAAACGTCGGATCTTGAATCTCTGCTCTTAAAGACGGCGACATTTTCTACGGCCCTCAGGTTCTCTGGCAGACCGGGGGCCACAACGCTGGAAAAAAAAAACTGCTAATCACAAAACTATCAGCAGAAGCCAATACTAAACTGCTAAACACAAATAAATTGTACAGAAACTAACAGTAACTCGCTGAACATATGTAAAGTTGTACAGAGACTAATGATAAGTGACTAAAAACATAAACAAAATCGCAGAAGCTATTAATAAACTCCAAAATCAACTGAAAAGACCAGATAAGATGAAAAACGACCACAAAAAGACACAATCACACAATGATACTAAAATAAAAAATACAACCATGCAAAAAAGCAACTGAAAATAATCCAATAATCTGAAAAAACATCACATATTGCAACCAGTCATTTTCAAGCAAAGATATTACAAACAAAGAAGCAAAGACAGAAAACTCCAACTAGTCCAAAAATGAAGATATAGATAGATATATAGATATATAATATAGATATAATGAATATAAAGGAAGCAGAGAAACATGAGGCCCACCTGGGATGGAGGTTCCCAGAGCCACGAACACCACGGCGGTCACGGAGTCCTGCAGCCCCACGGTGCAGCCGAAGTGCGACGCCAGGTCGCCGATGATGGCGGTGAGGAATCCGATGACGCTGATGGACACGATGAAGCAGGCCCAGCCGTTCCAGTACTCTGTGGGCGGGACGCAGGCGAACAGAACCTTCCAGAAGACGGTGAGGAAGTGCATGACGTAGTCGTAGCAGGACGGGAGCCGCTCCTCTCGCCCCTCCTCCTCATCGTCTCCATCACCTGCAGCAGAGGTCAAAAGGTCAAAACCTTCAACCAGACTGGATCAAATACCGCCTGCAGTGGCTGATACTGCCACTAGAGGGCGGACTCTAATTGAAACCTGGGACATCAGCAAAAGATGCCCTTCTTAAGCCAACTTAAAAAATATAGAAAACAAGAAGATACTCCTGTGTTATAAGTGAAAAGAACTAGTGCTTTTTATCAAAATTTAAGAATTATTGACCTACAACAAGTTTGTATATGTTGCTCATAAATTCGTTTTGTCTTATTTTAAGTGTACTAAGATATTTGCACTAGAAAATAGACAAAAATGCTTAGTAAGAGTTTGTATTTTTGCAGTGTTGTTGACTTAAATAAAACAAAGTTTATCCCCTAAATCAGAAGCTGCTTCTTGTTAAACCAGCTTTTAACCACCAAACAAATCTCCATATCTGTGCTTCATTATTTCATCTGCAACATGAGAGCTTAGAGATAATAAACCAACATATTACCAAGTATTTTTAGTTTTTACAGCAAACTTCTTAGTTAATCTGAAATAAGACAAAACAAACTCACTTTTCAGCGAGAGATGGGAGCTTTTTTTAGAGTAAATAATTCCTTCATGTTGATGAAAAGTACTAGTTCCACTGGGAGATTATTTCACATACAAAATGGAAAAAAAATGTCTTGCTATAAATCTGCCAGTTTAAGCAGTACTTTTCCCACTAATTTTAAGGAATTATTTACTCTAATCAAGCTCCTATATTTTGATTAAAAGTTACTAATAAGCTAGTTTTGTCTTGTATCAAATGAACTAAGATATTTGCACTGCAAACTAGACACAATATTTGACATTCTGTGTAAAAATGACTATTTTTTCCAAACCGTGGCGTCAAATAGCGGCCATAAAGACACAATAATAACATCTTTATTAGACTCATCATTGCACAGACTCAGACTGGTCTGAGCAGCTGATGCTAAACTGGGACCAGCTGGACGCAGACGGCCATGTTGAATCACCTGCGCTGACGGTGACCGCCTCCACAAACTGCTCCCTCCAGGAGTGAGTGCCGATGACCAGCGCCAGGTTGGTCTTCTTGATCAGCTTGTCCACGGTGCTCTGCCAATCAGAAGCAACGATTCATAAATCTTTAAAGTTTCAGTATGAAACCTTTATAAAAAAGTTCTTTTTTTTTAAACATATTTGTTGAAACTGTCACTATGTCACAACGGTTTATTATGCGACAAATAAGCTGTGGAAAAATCAAGCCTTGTCCCAGTATTAATTAAAAACAACCAATCAGAGCCAGAAGGCGGGTCTTAGCCCTGTTAGTTGCTCTTCTCTGCTACACTGCAGCTAGCATAGCATGATGTTTTAACAAACGTGAAAAATATGTGTTTTTATACGCTACATGTTCTTTATTGTTGAGCAGGTAAAACAAAAAACAACAACAAACAGTCCTACTAGTCTGACACTTTGCTTCGTCCACATGGTTTGGGATCCTGGCTGTTGAGAAACGATTTCCTCCTGGAGATGTGGCCTGAGGTTTTAAATTTTACCCAACTGTTTACGTTCGCCGTATGTAACGAATCAGTTCGACGCTATGAAGCTAAATGGAAATTTCCTTCGCTGCAAACAACCAGGGAGATGTGCCGATCCGAACGAGGCGGCTGTAAATGTTAATTCAATATGTAGAAGTGTGACCAACCAGGACTGAACGGCTTCGTTCACTTCCTCCGCTGTCATCGCCAAACTACAGGCAAACTACAGCCAAAGTACAATTCTAAAATAGCAGAAAATGAAAGTCATCATTTACAACTACTCTGATTGAAAATCCAGGTGAATGGGATTTTCACCTGTTGACTGTGCTGCGACATCAATTTCAGAAATGTAATTAAAAAACAAGGAAATTTTCATGTTTTTTCTAGAAGATTTCTCAAATTTCTGAGATTTTCATTTAATTTAAAAGTAATATTTACCATTTATTTTTCTTGTAATGTTGAAAATTAAATGCTTTTTCCTTGTTAACATTAGCTTCCACATCCTGCAGAAGAAAATGTATTTATCCTGCTTTGTGCATATTTTTATTTTGTTTTTCTTAAAACAAACAAAAAAAAACAAACAACTAAAAGTTGAAATAAAACGGTGATTTATTATTTTTTTTAAAATGACCTCAAAAACTAATATATAAATATTTATATAAAAACTATGGTTGTCTTTTCTCAAAACATTTGTGGCTCTAGACAAGTTTTCTTTGGCTGGACTTTAGGGGGTTTGTAGAGGCTGCAGTTGCAGTGCAACCAGGTGGCCAGTAGAGGGCAGCACAGGGAAAGGAATGACTCGGCACCTTGAACTCGTAGGACTCCTCGATGACGACCTCCAGGCGGCTGTGCTCCCCCAGGATGGGCTTCCCCATCTCAGCGATCCGCCGGGCCTCCTCCTCCTCGGCGCTCAGCTGCCCCTCCGCCGCCTCTGGAGGGGCAGGAGGGTAAAAACACATAAACAACCGGAGCAATGAGCTTCAAAGATGGCCGTCACGGCTTCCCTCTAAATCCAGGATCAATAACAGATTAGGCTTCAGCGTTTTGTTAATCCCTGTGAAGTCATGTTTGTTCTCAAAGTCGGGATCACAAGCTGATCTGAACTCTGGAGCGTTTCAGCCGGATGTGAGGATGAAATCTGACAGAAACAAACTTTAATCTCCAGACTTAATAAATACTGAGTCATGAAGCTTTTTAATTCATAACAGTTTAGAGTTTAGTTCTTAAACTAAACTCATTGTTTAGTTTATGAAATCAACAAATGAGGTTCAAGATGATGACAAGTGGACAAATGGTTTCTATTTGAACAGAAATGGATGGATGGATGGATGGATGGATGATTCATGATGAAAGGTGGAGAGTCTAATAAATATAATATAATCATTTTAATCGCACCCCAATAGAACCAAACCGATTGGCCACATTATCTCCTTCTCTGTGTTCTGGATTGATAATTTGTATTGATAATCTGAACCCAGCTCTCCTCTAATCCCAGAGGAAAGGCGGGTTAAACAGGAAACCAGTTAATCTGAGGAGCAGCAGAGCAGAGCAGGAAGCAGCAACTGTTTCTGTTTCTGCTGGGCTCACACTCACTCCCAGTCCATCTGCCAGCTCCTGGCCCAGTCTGGTACTGGTCCTCCGCCAACCAATCAGAGCTCATGTTGGACGAATAGCCCAAGGAGCCAATCAGGGGACAGAACACAGACAACGAGCGCTCTGAGGTTCCTGACTGCAGCAGGACGTTTGCTCTGTCAAATCTCTGCTGCTCTCGGTTTTAAACGTGTTCCATCTCTGTTGCCGTAGTTTTGTAACTAATGTATTTTGACAGGAAGTGTTGTTTATATTCAGATATTTGTCAGTGCAGGAGATCTGGGACCAGAAGACGTTTAAACACAAATCACAACATTTTTACCAAATACTTTTTTTTAGTTTCTTGTGGAAATATTTTAGTTCACTTGAAATAAAACAAAATCTACTTAAAAAGAAGATTGTCAGCAAGACATAGGAGTTTGTTTAAAGTAAACAATTCCTTAAAATGTGTGAAAAAGTACGACTCAAACTGTCAGATTATTTCACTTTTATCAACTAATATTCCCATGTTTTAAGTGAAATAATCTGCCAGTGGAACTGGAACTTTTTTAAAATGAATATTAAGGAATTATTGACTTAAACAGGCTGTTATATTTTGCTGAAAAGTTATTTGTAAATTTGTTTTGTATTATTTTAAGTTTACTAAGACATTCGCACTAGAAACTACACAAAAATACATGGTAAGATTTTGTGTTTTTGCAGTGCAATGCTGGGATTCCTGCTG
Source organism: Xiphophorus hellerii (assembly GCF_003331165.1). Lineage (NCBI taxonomy): Eukaryota > Metazoa > Chordata > Actinopteri > Cyprinodontiformes > Poeciliidae > Xiphophorus > Xiphophorus hellerii. Next base: position 30,356 of record NW_022587646.1, on the reverse strand, counting down.
CTTGTTGGTGAAAATAAATTAATCTTCAACGGAAATGTTGAAGTTATGCAGGTAAAACAGAAATTATGATCTGACTGGAGCCACTTGAGAGCAGACAGAGAGCGGAGTCGGGCTGAATTTATCCTCCGACTCCTTTAATCGGAGACAAATCTGCTGCTGCTCCTCTGATAGTTGAATATGTAGGACAATTTTCTGTGATTTAATGTGAGATGTCACTGGGCTGCGCTGCAGTCTGAATGTGACAGAGAACCTAATCTGCATTACGTTCTGATATTCTATGTAAAAATAAAACGTGAAAATAATTAGGAGATTAAGCTGAACACACATTTTCTGACCAGTCTAATGAGGTTCGGCTTAAAGCAGGAGGAATAATCAGACTTACCTTGGTTAAGCAGCAGAGCTGAGGACAAAATAACACAAGAGTCATCAGTTATTCTTCATAAGAAACATGAAAAGTTTAACAGCTCCACTGACAGATCATTTCACTTATAATATATAGATAAAAAGCAGCACCGTAAACTAGTTCCAGCTCAAGATTATTTTTTATATATAATAAAATGTTTTTCAGTTTGAAGTGATTAAAAAATACAATTTGAAAAAAATTAGCTATATTGTGCTAAATTTGATGAATAACTTGTTCTACTGGCTGATTAGTTCACTGTAAATATGGAAAAATGTTTTTGTAAGTGAAATAATCTGCCAGCAGAACGACTTATTCATAAATATTAATGAATTATTTACTTAAAACAAGCTCCTAAGTTGCTGAAAAGTTACTTTTAAGTTAGTTAAAACTAACTTAAATTTTAACTAATGTATAGTTAGTTAAAGCTAAGTTTTAAGTAACTGCGTTTTAATTCACTAACTAGTTTTACTAACTATACTTAGTTTTAAATATTAGTTGGTTTTAACTCAATATTAAGGAACTATTAAAACAAACTCGTAAAAAGTTGCTGAAATGTTACTTTTACGTTAGTTTAAAGTAACGAAGTTACTTAGTTAAAAGTAAGTAAGTTACGTTTAACTGCCAGTACTTTTAAAAGTAACTAAGTTACTAAGTAACTAAGTTACTTTTAACTAACTTTTTAGTTAGCTAAAACTATGCGTTTAACAGATGAACTAGTTTTTAGTTCGTTAACACAAAAAGTTTAGTTTTAACTCACTATAAGTGTAAATTTTAAGTGCAATTGAAATTTATTTTAACTACACTTGACATATTTAAAATGTAATAATGCATTTGCATTAGAAACTTGACTAAAAATACTTGCAGTTTTCAAAATTGCTTACAAATATTTCTAAAGTAGAGAGTAAAGTAAACCACAAAACTTAAGATAAAAATGTAAGTTTGTTGTAAATATAACTCTGTGAATTGGAGTAATCTTGCCTCACCTGAGATTCCTCTCTTCAGCCAGCGCGGCTCCTCCAGAACGATGAAGAAGTTTTCATGTTTTTCATACTCTTCATCATCGATTATCCTCACCTGGAGGGTCTGACTGCAACGAGCACAAACAGAGTCACCAGGCAGTGAACGCCTTCCACCAGCAGGGGGCGATCGCTGCAAGAGCGAAACACGAACTGGTTTCCGTTTCCTGTTTCTCTGATGGCTGCCAGCTGACTGTCTGAGCCGAATGTATAGTTAATAACATAGACATAATATAAGGGTAGACGCCGCATTGGCCGCTCCGGCGCAGGAAATCCGGCGGCCATCTTAGAGCGGTATACCCTCGTACTTTGCTGAACCAAAACAACAGAAGATGCCTCAGTTCTGCTCGGCTTATTCGTGTTTAAATCTACGAACTGTTGATGTCAGGGACCGGGGGATAACTTTTCACAAGTAAGAATGACATATTATTGTTAGTATGTTGTGAATGTAATATTACTGTACTGTATTTATGCCCACCAGCGAAATGACAGCAAATGTTAGCTATCGGTCTTCAGCCGGAGATTTGATGACAGGAATATGTTTCAAACAGGCCTACTCACAATTTCAGTAGCTTTGTTTAATTATCATTATCAACAAATTTTAATCAAATTTGGAGTTTTATGTTCTTTAAAATATGAAGATCAAAAATAGTGAGTGTAACGTTTTTCTGAATGCTCAGCTTAAGCAGGCAACAAGGCTCCTTAGTTTCAACCGTTGCAAATAACATGGACCTCATTCGGACAATGTTTTTGTGTACACACTCCCAGATATCACGTTTTTGTTTTAAAGGTTTCCAAAAGATAAAGAGAGGAGGAAGAGGTGGGAAATAGCTTTGAGGAGGGGTGGATTCACTGCAAGTGATTCATCTGTACTATGCAGTGAGCATTTCAAAACGGAGGATTTTGACAAAACAGGTCAGATTGTCAGACTGAGAGCTGATGTGATACCATCAATTTTCAGCTTCCCAGTTCACCTTCAAAGAGTAGGTGCATTATTAAAAGTTCATTAGCATTCATAAATGTGCATAATGTTAGCCTTAAGGGATATATGTGTGTTTATGTACAGGTAGTATATACTGTGAAGTCCATATTCATAAGGTTTTTACATTTAAGGTTGAAAACTACAGAACTACAATAACCTCCACAAAAGCCCAAAGTAGTGAGTATGTGGCCTCTCAAGATGACCCAGAAACTTGTAGTTCAGACCTGCAACCTCAGTCTAATGATGTGAGTATTTTTTCTATTGTAAATATCATATCATAATGGTCAAGATCATATTAAAATCTAAATTATTTTCTAACCCTCATGTTGAATGTTCTCACAAATAAAACAAATAAAACCAACATAGTTGAAGACACACAGTGCTGCTGTCGTCTGAAAGAAAGTGTGCCATAGTGATGTCTAAGTGATGGGTGATGTCCATCTCTCTGTCTTTAGGATCATTGCTATGCTTTGCCAGCTTCTCTTACCGCTGTCACTGCAAAACATAAGAGAGCGTTGGCAAGAGTGGAATATCTGGAGCGGGACAAGAAAAACACCATGGCCAGAGAGAAGAAGGCAAAGACCACAGCAAAGTCACTTTTGGGGGAATTGAGTGAAAAAAATCTCATTACTGAAGAACTCAAAGAACGGCTTGAATTCTACTCTGCATTTGTGCATTATACGTATATATATATATACGTATATATATATATATATATGTGTGTATGTATAAGGCTATTAGATTGTGTAAAAATGTAATGAATATGTAAATACTGTCACAACAGATAAGTATGCATGTGTGTATGTGTGTATATATGAGATTATCAAAATATATACATAATGTGTGTGAATAAATTGCATCTTTGGTTGTATCTTGCAAAACATGTCATACTTTAAAACATTGTATTCCACCAAAATTATTTAAATATGTTAAACTATACGTTCCTATACATGCAATTTTAATAGCTGTATGCCTAAAATTTAATTATGTGACAATGTGATTACTATTCAGCGTGTTATGATCTATTAAATGCGCTGATCCTTTATTGTGCCTGCCAAATATATAAGGCTGAGTGGAGTGGTATACCGCTCCAAGATGGCCGCCCTAAATCTCGTCAGCTCCAATAGGCGAGAGCGGCCCATGAGGCGTCTATCCATATATTATGTCTATGGTTAATAACAGGAGCTGGATACTAACTAGTTATATCTCCATTCCAGTAGATGGCGGTAATGCACATCTAAAAGTTGCTTGCCAACCGCCATAAAAAAGGAAAAGAAGAAGAAGAAGAAGAAGAAGAAGAACTAGTTATATTTACATGAGTAGCTCTTTGGAAATAAATTACTTTTAGTAGTATTTTTACTTATACTTGAGTAAAACTTCTGGATCTTCTCCCCAAAACATACAACTTTAATGTTCTGAAAGCAAACTGCAGAGTTCAACCAGTCCACCGAAAATGTGACTTTTTTTTGTTTTCATTTTTAAGCCTGAACGTCTCCTCGTGTCCACCGAGTTATGCACACGGAACATTTATAGCCTTGAAATGAATTTGTATTTTACTGCACTGCCATGATTTCACTTAAAAAAACAAACAAAAAAACAAGATGTAATTGGATTAATTCAGGAGGAATTCACCGAGTTTTTTATTTACATGGTGAGTAAAATGCTGCAGGATCTGCTGCGTCATCAATCTGCAGCCATAGTGCTACATAAAGTCACGCTAATCTCTGTTAGCATTCCTGCTAACAGCGGGGGAACTTCTCTCCAGTGAGCGCTGATGAATTAATGATGAGAGGCTGTCAGGAGCCACGGAGGTTAGAAACAGGACCGAAGGCAGGGAGGTTCAAAACCAGAGAAGAAGACAGGAATTAATTAAAACAATGAACGGGTTAAAAACGCAGAAAAGTTAAGCTTACAGTGGGTAGATGACAAATATCTGTTGTTCTTATTTTAATTGTTCAGGTCGCTTTAATCCAACTCCAGTCCGTTTGCCTAGTCAAAGTCCGATTTGTTTGGTGAGGTGTGAATGCTAATCAAACTCTGGTCCGCCTACAAACTTCGGTCTGGGTTTGGTTGAAGTGAACTCTGGTTCAGTCTGAATGCATATAATCAGCAAACGGACTGGAGGCCGCTCCAAAAGCAGGAAGTGGACAACAGCGCATGGCATTCTGGGTAAAAACAACCAGAACAAACTAGCTAGCCTACCTATAGCTGGAGAAATGGCTCATAGTTTTTAGCAAGAGACTAAAGAGAAATCCTGCAAAAGCTAAAATTTTACGCTGCTTCAGTTTTGTCTACATTTGTGCAGAAGGACGTTGCACTTTTTCCTCAGAATTCTGAAATTTTCTCATAATTTTGACTTTTTTCCACAGAATTCTGACTTCGATCTAATAATTCTGCTAAAAAATGTTTCCCGTTCAGTTGCCCTCTCCGTAGCTCTGTGTGCGTTTCCGTGGTAACAGCTGCTGTGCCTCACGTGGTTTGGTCGTTGGTGAACTCCAGCTCCCCGCGCGCCTCCTCGTAGTCCTCCCCCGCCATGGCGCTGCCCGACTCGGTGTGGTACGGCAGAACCACGGTGCCTCTGGCGCCCGAGTTTCGCACCACCGTCACCTCCATGGTGCCCACGCTCTCGCTCACGCGCACCAGGCGCTCGCCGAACGTGAAGATGCCGGCGTGGTCGTCGTCCAGGATGGTCACCGTGGCGACCAGGGGCTCGACCAGCCGGGCTTTGGGCGCGCTGCCCGCCTCGTCGCTTTCGAACATCCCCTCGGCGTCGCCGACTCTCAGGTTGAGCAATCGGACGAAGAAGTGTTCGTCTTCTTCGAAAATGTCGTCGTCGATGATGCCAACCTGCAGACGCACAGAGGCAGAATTAAAAACTTTCATTTCCCAGTGGACCAACGTGTCACTACAGGTTTCTGACTCGGTTTAAGAAAATTTGACTCAAATTCTGTTGTCAGATTAAATATTTGTTGGTTAAATTTACCTGGATTTTTCACCAAACCCTCAACAAGCTGACAAACTTTCTGGGAGCAAGTTAAATAGATAAAGCTTCAGAAATTTTGACATTAATCTCAGAAATTATCTAGAAAAAACTTGGAAATTTGAAAAGTAAAACATTTGCTAAAAAAAAAACCTTCAAAATTTGTACATTCATTTCAGAAATTTTCTAGAAAAATGTGGGAATTTCAGAGATTGATTAATCAAAAAAATTGATAGAAAAAATTAAAACACTTTGACATTAATTGCCATGAGCTTCAAGAAAAACCCTGAAAATTTCTGTGTTTGAAAAGTTAAAAATTTGCTCCAACAAAAATCTAAATTTTGATCATAATCTCAGAAATTTTCTAGGGAAGACTTGGAAATTTCTTTGTGTGGAAAGTCAGAGATATTTGACTTTTGAAACTAAACCCTTTAGAAAAATTCTGCGATAAACCTCAAAATTTTTGTTTGGATGTTGAAATTTTTCTAGAAAAAGAACCAAAAAAATTTAGATTATTCTCAGAAATTTTCTTGAGAAAAACAAAGGAATTCATAAGATTGAATCGTCAAAGATTTGTCGGAAAAAACTCTGAAATTTTGACATCAATCTCAGAAAAAAGGTGCAAATTTTTGAGTTAAAAATTTGCTAGAAAAAATAAGAAACTTTGAAGTTAATCTGAATTTTCTTTTAGAAAAACTCAGAAGTTGAAACAGTTGAAAATATTATGATGTTGTGAAACATTTGCTTTAAAGTAAGGTTGGATAAAAACCGGGACGTTGGTGTGTGTGTTGTGAAGGTTTTGTGTTTCTCCTCCTGCTGCGGCTCCTCGCCTCGCCCGCTGCGACTCTCATCGTGAATCAATCCCTCTTTCCTTTCACTTTGATCATCTTGGATTTTGCGTCCAGCCTGCAGGATCTTCTGTCTGTGCGCCTCCATGATGTGAAGCCGCATCCTGCACCGCCGCAGAGCCTCGGTTTGAGTTTTTTCCACATGCAACCTGCTGCTGCAGCAATAATTCAGCTTTCACTTTCAGCATCTCATTTGTAAAAGTGGCTGAGAGGTTCAGCAGTGAAACGAGCCGCAAGCCAAAGTTATTATCAATAAAACTAACAAAAACTGAAATGGAGAAAACATTTTTTGTTAATTGAATTAAATTAAAACAGTAATTAATGTGGAGAAACTGTAACTAAATGGAGCTAATTTTAGTTTATAAAATTAATTAAAACATACTGAAATTAGAGACGATATTCTTTGTTTTCATGTTTTGAATCTATTGGACTTTTGAACTGAAGAGAAAAGTATTTATTTTTTACAGTTTTGGCTTAATTATTGCTCTGAATATGTTTTTAAGTCTGTATACCCCAGTTAACACTTAATCAATTATTGTTCCAATAATAATTAATCCAGTTAAACTTTTCAGCCCTATAAATGAGCTAATTTTGTTTTATTTTGATAGAAAATAACTTTTAGTTTGCTGTTTTAATCCTTCCAGTTTTTCTAATTATTCTGAACTTTTTGAATGTTCTGAGTATCCAAACTTTCACCTCAATGCTCTAAATTTAGATTAATGTATTGAAAAAATTAATGAAATTAATTTCAAACTTTAACTGGGTAAATTTTGATTGCTTTAGCATGAGAAAAATAGCAAACAAAAAGCGTTGTATTTCTCAAGATGAGAAAATGATGATTAAATGTAACTACTTGTGATTTATTCAGGCTCATATCTGCTGCTCTGGAGCCAAACTGGAATGAAAAAAGCTTTTAAGAGGCAAATCTGTTCAGGTCAAAGCTTTAGAGCTTTAATTGCTCTGTGTTTCAGATAAGCCATCCCTCTCTCTGATGATCAATTTCTCATAAAGACGCTCAAAGATAAAATCAGAGCGAGGGAGAGAAACTCATCGATCCGCTCTTAGAGTCAGTTTTTATCTTAAACAGATCTCATTTTTAAGCCTTTTTAACCTAAACTTCCAGTTGTTTTTTTTTCTGTTTTAGCCAATAAGTCAGATCTTACCACCGCATGTTAGGGCCATTACGTTTCATAAGAAACAAATAGGGAAGTACATTTCTGCCAAAAGTATCAGAAATTTTCTAGAAAAAAATATGACATTTCTGAGTCCAAATGTCAAGAAAAACTCAAATTGTGAGATTAATTTTAGAAAACTTCCAGAAAAGAACCTGGAAATTTCTAAGTTTGAAATTGAAAAAAATAAATAAATTTATCAGTATTTTTCTAGAAAATAACTTAGACATTTTCTGAGTTTCAAAATTGGAAAATGATAAACTTTTGAAACTCAAAAATTTCCTTGTCTTTTCCAGACAATTTGTGGGATAATTATTTTATAACAGAATCAATTTTCCTTGTTTTTTATAGAAAATGTCTGAAATTAATCTCCAAATTTCTGAGTATTTTGGCAGAAATGTACTCTTATTTTTCCTCTATGTAAGACGGGCCTGCCACACCACCGTAGAATCTTTTTATGGTTTTATTCGCGCTGCGACTCGCCTTGATCTCTTTCCGAGTGTCTCCGGGTTTGAACACCAGCGTTCCCTCGCTGTAGTCGTAGTCGGACCCGGCGTTGGCTGAACCGTCTTCGGTTCTGTAATCCACATAGAAAGTGTTCTCCTCCAAACCGCCTGCAGACCAAAAACACGATGACAGTCATTTAAATATTTAAATATCCTTTAAATATGAAGGAATAGTGCAAAATAAAGAAACCTTAAGGTTCTGCATATAAAGTCATATTTTATTAAATCATCAAACTGAGCAGACATGAGAACGACAGAGTTTAGGGCCAGACTAAAAGATTTTTTACTCTTATTTATGAGAATAAAACTGATATCACCAAAATAAACTCGCAACATGACAATAAATAAAATGTACGATCATAAAATTCAAATATAACAAAATAAAGTCATAATAGTAATATGAGAATAAAGTTATAACATTATGAGAATAAAGTCACAACATGACCAGAATAAAGTCAGAATATTACAAGAATGAAGTTATAATTTTAAGAGACCACCTATGCAAAAAATTATTAAAATTTAAAATAAGGAATATTGAGAATCTTGTAAAATTAAAATTCACAAATGATGAAATATCTTTTAACACATCAGTGGCCGAACTTTCAAACTTTTGACCAAACGGCTGTTTCTCCTAAATGTCTGACTCTCCTCTGGTAATATTTTATCTTTATTCTCATATCATCATGACTTTATTCCTCATGTTGTTATTATTTTTCCCATCCACTGAAAGGCCATCGCCTCCCAAGATGGCTGACCTCAGGCATCGTCTACACACGTCTCATGTTGTTTGTCTTTTTATTTTTATTTTGTATGGGCTGGACTGAAATGTCAATTTTCCACCTGAGGGAATAATGAGGGATATTTTATTCTACTCTTGTAAAAAGAGAAAGTATAATTATCTTACCTGTCATAATGTGTCATAATTAATCCTGAACTGTTGGGGAAGTGAAGGTTTATCTTTCCGGTGCCGTTCCTACCTTGGCAGACCACGGCCAGCGTGAGAACGCCGCAGTTCTCCATGCACTGACTGTGGGACGTCTCGAAGGAGATGTGGCTGCAGACGGCCAGGTCGTCTTCCTCAGCCTCCTCTTCGTCGGCCACCACCACGCGCCGCGCGTTGTCGGCGGCGTGCCTCTTCAGGACGTTTCCGGCTCCGATCATCATCCGGGTCGCCTGACGGCGATGAGGCGAAGCAAACCCGGCGTTTAAGGGCGGGACTTTGCGGTACAAGGTGCGGTTTGCGGTGAGGCAGGTGGGCGGAGCTTACCTGTATGCGGTAGAAGGCGCGGCTCTTCTGCTGGTGCAGCAGCGCGTAGTAATTGGCCAGCTCCACCAGCTGGTCCAGCTCTTTGTCGGGATATTTCTGCTTCAGCTCCTTCAGGATGCGAATCACCTGCCGAAGACGAGCCGGGTTCAGGTTTCTGGTTCCTGTCACTTCTTGGTACGCTCGGTTCCTCTGGAGCACTTTCAGGGCTCGTTCACTCCAGCCCAGTTCAATCCGGTTTAATCCAACTCCAGTCCGTTTGTTTAGAAAGTCCGGTTCGGTTGGTGAGGTGTGAATGCTAAGTTAACTCTGGTCTCGGTTCGGTTGAAGTGAACTCTGGTTCGGTTTGAATGCATATGTGAACGCCAAGCGGACCAGAGACCGCTCCAAAAGCACGAAGTGTTCTACAGCGCAGGGCATTCTGGGTAAATGCAACCAAAACAAACATCTTAGCCTAGGGCTAGCAGGAAAAATGGCTCAGAGGATTTTACCAAAGACAGATGAGAAATCCTGCAACGGCTAAATGCTGATGCCTCCATTTCTGTTTCCATTTAGTGAAGAAGGAAGTGTCGCTCAGTGTCTTCAGTGGTTTCTGTGTCGCTCAGTGTCTTCAGTGGTTTCTGTGTCGCTCAGTGTCTTCAGTGGTTTCTGTGTCGCTCAGTGCCTTCAGTGGTTTCTGTGTCGCTTCCTTCAGTGGTTCTTGGTGCAGAATGCCCTGTTCTGTAATCCACTTCCTGCTTTTGGAGCGGCCTCCGATCCACTTGGTGTTCACATATGGATTTAAAACCGCACCAGAGTACAATTTAACCGAACCCGGCCCGAGGTTTGAAGGCAGAGCGGAGTTGTCTTGAGTTGGACTAAAACGGACTGAATGAACCGTGTGATTACAACTTCCCTCCTTCTCCTCAGTTTCACTCGTTTTTCTGTGTCTCACCTCCTTGCGGCTCTCGTCCAGCTCCCTGCCGCTCTCCACGTTCACCGTGGCGCTGTTGGAGTTGGGCAGGTTGCCCCTGGCGACTGCCGCGGCGCCGATGTTGTTCGCCGTGGCGCCCGCCGCTCCGTCCCCGCCGTTCTCAGCAGGAACCACGGCGCTTCCCTGCGGCAGCTTGCCGTCAGTGATCATCTCCATGCCGCCTTTGGTGGGGGTCAGGTCCCCCTCGGTTTCCACGACGATGCCGTGGCGCTTGTCGGCACGGTAACGCTTGCCCATGTATTTGTAGAAGAGCAGACGGCGATCGGCGATCCAAGCCAGGAGGACACAGACGGGGAAGAAGAGCAGCGTCACCAGAGCTTCCCAGACCTGAAACACAACGGCCAGAGATTTAGGGACAAACATCCAGGAACCCGTTGACCTGGTGACCCCTGCAGGGTCACGGAGGAGCCGGTGGGAGAGCCAGAAAGGATTAATAGGCTGGGAATATCCAGCAGTATGGAAGGAGACGGGTTCTATTTCACAGAGCTTTGGTACAGAACAAAACCTAAAGACTTTTACTAAACTTAAACACTTGTACATCTGATCGGTTGACATGGAGATTAAAGGATTAATCAAACATGCACGAGAGATTCAAAGCAACGCTCCAGGTTTGTTTTTGATGAGGAAATAACATTATAACATGATGGAAAGATAAAAAAGTGGATTTTACATGACACTGCCTTTTTAAGATTGTGTGATCTGCATTAAATACTGACCAGAGGTTTGCAATAATATGGGAAACATGTCTTGATGTAAGTGGATTTTACTAGTTTTGGGGGGCTGAGGCTAATCCTGCTGATAGTGAGATTAGCTTCATTGCTTGGTTCCCCAAGCAGGCGGCCTCACCTCCACGACGCTTGGCGACATGACAGCCAGGATGAGGTAGAGCCAGATGTAGGCGAAGATGCTCCAGAAGGCGGTGATGAAGAACACCCTGAGGTGTTTGATTTTGCGTGACTGGCCGTTGGGGATGACCCACACGCAGATCCCGATGATCACGAACATGTTGAAGGCGGCGCTGCCGACGATGGTCCCCGGTCCCAGCTGGCCGGCCTCGAAGTTGTGACCGCACACCTGCAGAGGAGCGGAGGCTCTGAGAGCTGAGCCGGAACGAGGACGCGACGCCGAGGCGTAACGGCGTTTACCTCGATCACCGACAGCAGGATCTCCGGAGCGCTGGAGCCCAGAGCCATGAGCGTCAGGTTGGAGACGGTTTCGTTCCAGATGCGAACCGTCGCCACGGACGTTTCCCCGTTGGGCATGGTGATGGTCACCTCCTTCTCCTGCAAAACACACACACTGGACACCTGAACACACCTGAGGAGCGGGGCAGAGCTGTAACTGGTTACATTTACTCAGATACATTTACGTGACTAACGTTTTTGAAAAAAAAAAATACTTTTAGGAATATTTTTACTACGGTACTTTTACTTGAGTACTTTTATTATGAAGTATTTCCACTCTTACTTGAGTAAAAGTTCTGGATTTTCTACCCACTGAATGAAAAACAAGTGGACTATCAAAATAAGATCTGGGTATTGATGAACCTCAATCTAGTACTTAGCTAGAACTAAATATTTGTCTTGCTAGCTAAATATTTTTGCTCAGAGCTACACATTTAGCTCGCTAATTAGTTTGTTAATTATTATTGCTAATTAGTGGCATTTAGAAATTAATAACACGTTGAAAATAAGACTGAAAATGACTACTGATTTTCTTTTCTCTTGTAATAAGCTAAAAATTATTGCTGTAAATTTTTGACTTTCTGTCTTTACAAACTACAACTAACCAACCCTTTCACACAAACTACTACAACATAAACATCACAAAACAGGAAATAAGGGATAAGATTCAATATTTTCTCCCTGGCTGAAAAACTTCCAGCAGAAAAGTCAATCGGTGTTAATTAATTATCATCATCTACAATCACATTAATAAAAGTCAGAAATTATAAACGTTTACTAGAACTTATCTCACAAAAGTCTGTAAAATGACTCCTGCTGTCTAATAAATAATTTGAATTCCTTGGTTTCTGGTTTATTTATCATCATTGGCATCTAATGACCTTCATGAATCCCTGTGATGCCTTCAGGAAAAGCGCGTAGGTTGAAAAAAACAACACATGAACTGAAAGATTTGTGCCCAAAGAGGCGAGCCGATTCCTCTGAGACGGTCGGAAATGTGACTGGACTTTAATTTGCTCTGACCCAGAGCCTGATGGCCTATCAGCCGTCCTCATTCAGACGCCCGTTCTGCTATCGTCTCTTCCTCTCCGCCTCCAACTTATCTCACAACATTTCCATAACGGCCAATCCGACTTCAGTTTGTTCCACCGTATCTACCGGGCTCAGACGAGCTGAACTGGGCGAGACGCTGCAACAGATCCACAAAGTCCAGCAGGCCTGGCCTCAAACTGAACGTTAAAAGCACAACAATGCAGAAAAGAAGCATCAAATGTGGTTTTACTGTAAAACAGGGGCATCAAACTCCAGTTCTCAAGGGCCGCTGTAATGCAACGTTTAGTTGTGCCTCTGCTGCTCCACCTGAATACAATAATGAGGTCATTAGCAAGACTCTGGAGAACTGATCTACACCAGGAGGAGGTGATTAAACCATTTCATTCCAGTGTTTTGTACCTGTGGCACATCTAAAACCTGCAGGACAGCGGCCCTTGAGGACTGGAGTTTGACACCTGTGCGCTAACATGTTAATCACATCAATAACATTTAAATTTCAGGTTTTATTTTCCGTATCAGGACTAGCAGGATGACTGCCTCAAGGATTTTAAATTAATTTCAGGTCTATTTGGAAATCTATCCCAAACTTTTGTATATAGGGGATGCACTTTACAAACATTATTTCCAACAAATTATTTCCAACTATATGGTGGATTTTCTTTTTTACTTTCCTTTTGAAGCTCAGAAATTTCCAAGTTGTTTTCTAGAAATTTCTGAGTTTTGAGGGGTTTTTCTAGCAAATTTTCGATTTTTAAAACTCAGAAATTGTCTTGTGTTTTCTAGACTGTCTAAAATGGATCTAAGGTTTTCTGAGCTTTTTTATATCTACACTGGCCAAAAACATTGGGTCACATGGGGCAAAAAAAAAAAAGAAGTCAGATTTGGGTCACATAAGGACGAAAAATTGGGTTTGGGTCACATGGGGCACAAACAGATGTGAAGGAATCTGTGAGAACGCTGTCTAAGTCTCCTTCGATTTCTGAAGTGAAATGACTTAAAGCTCATCAGAAATCGACATAAAAACCTTCAGCAGCCTGAAAAGCTGTCGATAAAGATTAGATTCAGAACAAAACTTTCTGCAGGAAGTTAAATTTGAACAATTCGAGCTGGTTTAAAGCTCCTGGTTCTGTTTCCCTCCCGGTTCTGCTCACCTGAGAGGTGATGACCTCGATGGACGCCATGAAGCGGTCTGCGATGATGGACACTCCCAGGAACATGTACATCAGGGAGACGAAGTAGACGACGGCGCGGGCCACCTGGTACCCGCGGCCCGGCTGCTGGGGCTTCCACACCGGCAGCAGGATGCCCTCGTTGCAAACCGTCTGCTTGTTGCACTTATCCGGACCGCCAGAGGCGGAGCTGTTCCCGTATGGCAGCGACGGCGCCAGCGAGGCGGCGGCCGACGAGGGCAGCGCCGTCCGCGGGTCCGGCTCGACGCTCGGGTCGACGCGCTGCGACTCCGGCTGGCAGGCAGGAAGCAGGACAGCGAGGAAGAGGAGGAGGAAGGAGGAAGGAAACATGGCGGAGCCGGTTCCCACGAGCCGCGAGAGGAAGAGGAGGAGGAAGAGGATGATGGGAACTAAGAGCGGCGCAACGAGCTCACCTGCAAAAACACAAGAAAAGATTTCAGACACAAATGTAGGTCAAGATTCACTGAGATGGAAAATACAAAATGAGATGTGAAAAAAAACAGACACTGATTTTGTAGAGAAATCACGGAAATTCACTTTTCTAACTCATAAAATGAGAAAATTCAGAGTTTGAAAAGTTGTAATCTTTTCACTTTTTGAGTTTTTTTCTTTATTCTAGAAAAATTCTGAGATTAAACTCAACATTTCAGATTTTTTTCAAGCAAATTTGTGACTTTTAGACTAAAATAAAAAATCCAAGATTTCTCTAAACAGTTTCTGAAATTAATCTGAACATTTCAGAATTTTTTCTAGCAACATTTTGAAATTTAAAATTCTAATATTTTTCTTGTTTTTCTAGAAGATTTCTGAGAGTAAGATCAAGATTTCTGGTATTTTCTGGCAATTGTTTTTATTTTTCAAAATCGGAAGTGGATTTTTTTTCCAAGAAAGTTTATGAGATCAATCAAAAGATTTCAGTTTTTTAAGCAAGTTTTTCAAACCAAGAAATTTCCAAGATTTTTCAAAAAAAAAAATCAGCATAAATCTGAACATTTTGTATATTTTCAGCAATATTTTGACATTTCAGAATTTCAATTTCTTTTTTTTCTTTTCTAGAAAATGTCCTAGATTAAGATAGAAATTTCAGATTTTTCTAGCTCATTTTCTAGCTTTTTAAACTCAGGAATTTCTTTGTTATTTCTAGAGAATTTCTGGTTTTTGGTGTAAATTTGCTCTTTCTGATGCGATGTGGTATTAGGCTCTACAATGGAAATAAAACGACATCATAAAAATACCACAAAACACAAAATCTTACTAATTATCTGTCAAGTTTCACTTATGAATTGGGAAAATATTACTGTTTTGTTATAAGTAAAATAATTTAAATATTAAATTCCTTAATATTGACTTAAAACAAGCCACTATATCTTGCTGAAAACTTACTTGTAAATTAGTTTTGTCTTAATTCAAATGTAATAAGACATTTTCACCAGAACTTAGACTAGAATACTTGACAATATTCCGTGTTCTTGCAATGCCATATATAAGACATAAATCCCTTTTGTGTCCTTTTGTTTTGTTCTTTATAAGTCAGTGCAAAACCACAAAGACGAGTGGATCCAGAAAAAGAAGCAAATATAAAACAGAGGCGACATCAAAGCTGTTTGACTCCATTTTTAGGCTGCGTCTCGGAGCGAAATGCAGCTGATCGCAGCGTTTCTGCAGCCATATTTACGGTTGGACTCACACCGTGCTGCTGCTGCTGCTGCTGATGATGATGATGAGAAAACCCGGATAAGGAGGATTCAAGATGTCCGTGGATCTCTCCGGTTGTTCCTGGTTGTTTTGAGCTAAGTGCTGTTTTGATTCATCCTGCTACAATTCATGTGTTCATCTTCTCCCAAGCAGCTGGCTTCCTCCCAGTTCTACTAAACACTCAAGGGACCGAAACCATTTTAACTTTAAGATCCTCGAAGCTTTTATGCTTTTATTATCCTGGAGGGATTTTATTGATCCTCATGGCTGCAAATTGTTTTTACAGTTTTGCTTCTTAGATTGTTTTTACAATACTGTATTAAAAAACACAGCAATTGCGAAACTGTGATTTTATCAACATTAGCAGAATATCAACAATATCACATTTATTTGTAACAGCTACTCTCTATGGGCTTCAACACTGAGAAATTAAATTTAATTCAGCACTAAGTGTTGGTAGAAGCAGCTTTGTACAAATTATTACTATACTTCTGACAATAATAAAGGATTTCTGCAGGTTTTCACCCAAGAGGTGGTAATAAATGTGGAGGATTCTTTCCTGTTTTGCATCAACACTCTTCAGTACTGATGTCTGAGACAGACAGCAACGTTAAACATTAAATGGTCCAGTGGAAGAAGTGACAGAGCAGCTGCAGTAAAACTTAGAAACAAAACAGAAACGCTGCTGAAGAGGAAGAGTGAAAAAATAGAGGAGGTGGAGGAGGAAGAGGAGGGATAAATAAGAGGAAGGGGGAGGGGCCAGATGCCCAGAGGAGGCTCTGCTCGGCGTCGTCAATCAGAGGGCGGTCCGTTGTCATGGTGACGGGGAAAGGGGGAGATCAGGCGGGGGTCGGGTTCCCGTGGGACGATCGATCAGAGAAAACGGTCGTCCATCAGTAAGGGCAGGCCACACACACACACACACACCCACACACCCACACACACCCACGCACACACACACACACACACACACACACACACTACTTCTACACAAACTGATGACTTCGTATCGACTCCCATTTATTTTAGTTGCTGCATTTGCGCCCAACAGTCACCAGGTTACACTGCAAAAACACAAAATCTAACCAATAATATTTAATTTAGTTTCTGGTACATAAATATCTTCTTACACCTTAAATAAAACAAACATAAAAGTGACTTTTCAGCAAAAACGGAGCTTGTTAAGTTATTTATATGGAAACTAGATTAAAAAAAGATTTTGTGTTTTTGCAGTGAAGCCCAAGTATTCTTGGTTTAGTTTAAATGTAAACATTTTATTACACTATATAAGAGAAAACTAACTTTTCAGCAGGAAATAGAAGCTTGTTTTAGGTAAATAATTCTTTAATATTGAGTTTAAAATAACTACTAGTTCCATTTGCAGATTATTTAACTAATACATTTTTTTTCCATATTAAAAAAAATATATATGTTTTTATTTCTGTTGATGCTTTCATGAAAATGTCTTGTCAGTCCAGAGGATGTTGTCCTACACTGAGCTCCTGACCTCTGACCTTAGAGGCCCTCAGTGCTGTGGGATGAATCCTTCCTGCTGCTAGCTGAGTGTTTTCGGCCTACTTCATGTCGTCACACGGGTCGTAATTACAGCGAGTTCTTTTCATCTGTTTGTTAGATGAAGCTTTAAATTGTGACAAAGAATAAATCAGTGAGGGATAAACACTTCCACACGCAGGAAGCCTGAGTTTGAATTTGCTTTAGTTTAATAAATAATGACGCATCAGTTTTGTTTACGAGGTTTGGGTCGATGAACTTTGACACTGACAGATTTCGCTGAGAGGCGGCCGCCTTCAGCCTCAGGCAGATCACCTGATGACGCTAAAACAAAATGTTCTGAGATTTACAAACCGCCTTTATCCCATCACGTCCACAGACTGAAACATAGAGAAACAAACAGCTTCAGTTCACACAACAACAGTCATTTTGTCTTATCTCGGATTTATTTATGCTTCCTGGAACGTCTGTGGTCTAAACAAAACATTTTCTGCACAGAATCAGATTTCAGTCTGACCAGTTCTGCCCATTCCGATCCGTTTTAGGGTCTCTGTCACTTTAAATCCCAATAAGCTGCTGCTGGCCACGCCCCCAACTCAACGTTTTTTTAAACTCGCACGAGAAAATTTCAGATTTGTTTTCTATGACGATCTGATCTGAGGGAATTTCTTTGTTTTTTTTGGCGTAAATTTATTGGCAAAAACAACTTTTGAAAACAAACCGTCCCTCACTCCTGATGTCCGACTGCCTCAGTGTGGTTTTCCCACTGCCAAAAAACTCATTCATTTTAAGATTAATCTCAAATTTCCTAGAAAAGACAATTAACATTTCTCAACATTTCAAAAGTCAAAAATCTTCAGCCTTTGAAACTCAGAAATTTCCCATTTTGTTCTAGAAAATTTTAGAAATTAATCTAAAAATGTTTCTTTTTTTGTTGTTGCAGATTTTCACATTTTTAAGCTCCGAAATTTCCAAGTTGTTTTCTAGAAAAAAATTGAACATTTTTACTTTTGAAATTTCCAAATATTATAACAACTTGTTCAAGCACTTTCCAAGTTAAGACTCGTTTGTTTAAATGTTGTGGAGGTTGAGACGCTTCAACAGATGTATTACATTTTGATCAACACGACGTAAGAGTTAATAATAACTTGCATTTGCAGGAAAAAGAAATCTCTTTCTGATGTGCACAAACAAAACGATTTAAGGATTTAACAAAAATAGTTTGGAGAAATTCACAAAAGCGACTGAGAAAAGCTGCAAAAGTTGAAACTGAAAACCGAGCAGTGAACCGTCTGCAGGTAGCGATGATTGATTGATTGATTGACTGATTGATTGATTGGTTCGGTTCCATTAGTTGCTTCTATAATTGGGAATAAAGGGCAGTCAAATCTGCCCTTGGATTTAATCTGGGCCGCCTCGGTGGCGTTGGCTCGTTTACGGAGTTAAAGCGAATTTGATGAGAAATCGCTGAGGAATATCGGGCTGCCAGCTGCGGATGTTAATGTCGCTCATTCCTGGGAGGAAACGGTCATGAAGTGAGTCCAGAGAAGGAGCAGAAACGACTGGGATTATGAGGAAAACAGCAGCAGTGAAACGGGATTATTTTAAAAATGATCAGCAGGGTGAGGCAGCAGGTTGGCAAGCTGAACCGGTTCCTGATGAACAGACCCGGGTGGGTTGTGTTTCCTTTGTTTTGCAGCACAAAGCAGATCAGAATAATCTGAATAATCTGCTGCAGATCAGAATAATCTGAGCTGTGGGGTTGGGATTATAATCTGACCTTTCCCTGGATAGCTTTTCTGTTTTTCTTGGTGGATTCGTGTCGTTTTGCAGGATAATGTCACCGAGAGCTGGCGAATTTACAAATGGAGACATCTGTGATTCAGCAGGAGACCAGCCCAACACACACACACACACACACACACACACACACACACACGCACACACACACACACACACGCACACACACACACCCACACACCCACACACCTGCGTCTTCATCAGGTTCCCATATGGAGCGCAGGCAGGGCCAAAAAGGTTTATTTATTTATTTAGGAAGATAATTAAAGCTGAAGAGGCAGAAACAGATTTTAATCAGGAGGAGAAAATAATTTTGAAACTCAAGTTGGATTTATTTGATTATTTTCATTTATTTTCCATTTAATCTGTAGATATTCTGTGTTTTGAATATTTTAGGTCCGTCTCTCCTTGTCACTCTTGTCTACATCATCTAAGAGGAAGACACAAAGCTTCCCAAACATTAGGAAACATTTACAAAAAAATTTATTCCATAACAAAAATGTATATAATATTTTATATTATATATAAGTGACTTTTCACCAATTTATAGGAGCTTTTGTTGGGTGGATAGCTCAAGTTCCACTTATAAAATGGGGGAAATGTTTTGTAATATACAAAAGATTTAAAATAGTATATTAAAAATATGATATCTTTAATAATATAGTATATAAGAAATTATGTAACATATTGAGGATACAAACCTCTTTGTTGCAAAGTTTGCTCAATAAATGTTGCCAACACAAAAGTTTCTCCATTGAAGAGGAAAAACAGATCAGAGATTTTTATGCTGCAGCTTGATAAACAAATTATTTCTCAAATCATAAAAACAGTGAAATATTAAACAAAGATGAGAAAATCAGATTCCACATTTCTAGAAAAGTTCCTGAAACAACAGGAAGCTGAACTTTGCTCCAATCTGACGCAGATTATGAACATCTTAGATTAAATTTTTTTTTTAATTTAGAAAAACTCAGAAATTTTGAGATTAATCTCAGAAATCTTTATGAAAAAATGTAAAAAAAATTTTACTTTTGAAAATGTACAACTCAAAAAGATGAAAACTTTGACTTTTGAAAATCAGAAGAAACTTCCAACTTCTCAATCTCAGAAACTTCCTTGTGGTT
This sequence comes from Xiphophorus hellerii, assembly GCF_003331165.1. Classification (NCBI taxonomy): domain Eukaryota; kingdom Metazoa; phylum Chordata; class Actinopteri; order Cyprinodontiformes; family Poeciliidae; genus Xiphophorus; species Xiphophorus hellerii. The sequence goes on along the minus strand of NW_022587646.1, from coordinate 10,654 downwards.
TTTTATTAACATTTTCTGACATTAATCTTAAAATTGAGAGAGTTTTTCTAACAAAGTTTTGACTTTTCAAATTCATAAAATATCTGTTTTTTCTAGAAAATGTCTGAGATTATTCTCAGAATCTTGGCAGAAATTTACTCCTCCTATTTTTCTGACCTATGTCCCTCATACGCCATCATACATAACAAATTAAAAACAATAAGTGTCTGTTTTTGAGTTCAAGTATCGACTTATTAAATAGTTTAGCAGCAGAAAAGTTTCTGAATTGAAAATTTATCCATAGTTTTCAATTAAAATGTGATCATTTTTGATTTAATAATTGCAGTTTCCTCAATCAACTCGATTAAAAATTTGAATCCCGCCGCTGATTATGTTCTTTGTGTAATTAGGAAAAGGAACCCGGACTCGACTGATTGTGTCTTTCTCTTCTCCTCCAAGCCTCCAGAAGCTTTTAAGTTCAGGGCAACAACAACAACAACAACAACAACAACAACTTGTTGCTTAGCAACTCAGACACACAGACGCATTCAGACACAAGCAGTGATGCTGCAGTAATTCATCCGCAGCATCCAAAGAGTCGGTTATAAACCAAAATATAAACTAGAAGTCAGTTTTATTCAGATTTCCAGCTTCAGACCGAAAAATATTCAACTCTTTATTTAATTCAGTCGGCAGAAACACTTCCAGAAACACCGGCTCCATTACAGGAAGTCGGTAAAAGAGAGGAGGATTAAACAAGCGGAGCTGGAAGTGGAGGAACTCTTCCTGTATCTGTGAATTATTTATAAAAGTACAGAGAGAGCAGATTAAACTGCTGCGCAATAAAAAGCTGCTGCTTCCCAGTGGAAACTGTTTTATTATTATTATTATTATTATTATTATTATTATTATTATTCAGCTTGCTCCAAACTTCCTGTGTGGGCAGAAAACAGAAGCAGTTAAATTTAAATCCTGCTCTAAACGTCACCAGGAATGATTTAAAATGATAAATTACAGAGCAGAAACAGAGTTTTAAAGTGTCTCTGCTTGTTTTATTCCCACTGCTGAACTAAAAACAGCCAAAGCTCAGAGAAATGGTTTGATTTGTACAAACAGGGAACAAAAACAGCCGTGATTTGGGTCTATTTGCAAACAGAGCCAAGACTAAACAATATTAAACCTTTGAATACATTTGAAAACTGAAGAGGAAAATGTTCAGCTCACTGCAAAAACACTAAATCTAACCAAGTCTATTTTGCAGTGCAAATATCTGAGTTCAGCTGAAATAAGACTAAACTAACAGAAAAACAACTTTTTCAGCAAAATACACATTTTCTTCAATCTTCAAACGTGGGGGATAAAAACATCACAATTTAAATATGCAATACCAGTCAATATTGATAATTAGTGAACAGTTTTTGCAATATGAAATATTTATTAGTAAATATCAGCTGATTGCAGCAATATCAGATATCAATATCTGCCCAGATTTTCAAATTGGTGCATCTCTAATCATCAAATTTAACTTTATTACTGTAGATTTAGTATCAGTCAGTCGATTTTGCTTTCAAATATTTAAAATAATATAACACTATTAAGCTTATTACTAATTTCACTGGATGATAAATCGCTTCAGTTATTATTGGGATAAATGATAATATTGTTATTTTGAGGCTTTTTTCAAGTAATATATTGTTAAAGACATAAAAATGCAATTTTGCTCTCTTAATAAACTTAGTTAATAAACTTAAATATTTTTGAGAACATGTAACAACAGAACTGGAAGATACTTTAACTATCCAAAATAAAAAAACAACCAAAAACAATAAATATAATCACATAACATAATAAAAACCACTTACAATCAAAACCATAAATAAAATGTATCAACAACAATGTTTATTTAAAAAAATATCAATAATCAGAATGTAAATTATTGACCTTATTTAAATTTTTCATGTGATTAATTGCTGATTGTGACAGACTTCTATTCCACACGTAAACACCAATCTGCATTTCAAAACCCAGATATTTTGTTCAGTTTGCTCCTCCTGTAAGGTTAAAATCGATAGTTTAGCCGTAATAAAACACGCTGGCATCAGGGGGTGGGGGGCCCAAATTAAAATCTGCTTCAGGCCCTAAAAAGTCTTGGGCCGGCCCTGCCAGCGGTTTCTCTTCTCCTCCACTGCAGCCACATTAGTTATTATGGGACTTTCTGTTTCTCTGCATTAATTATTAATCATGTGGAGAGGGAAGAGGCGTTCGCTGTACAGCTCTAATGTCTGGTACAAACCAGACAAATTAGCAATCAGCAAACGTTTCAGGCAACAGCAACTGGCAACAGCAACTGAAACTCATGACGTTTTAATAAAAGTGGAGCTCTGAACTTTTAAAGTGAACTGAAGGTTAAACTCATGAACTCCTCAGGATCTCCTGTCGTGTTTTCTGATAAATGTCATGTTTCCATGGAGAGTTTAATCACTTCAGCTTCAGGATCACATAAATTTTTTATTATCTCCAAATGTAAACGGCTGCAGGTTTCACTGGATTTAAGGAGAAATATCCCAATTTTAGAAGGACTACACGTAGGTCTGACATGATAACGTGATAAATTATTCTAGAATTTATCGCGATAAACGATGATATTGCTGTTTTGAAACCATTTTGAAGTAATACAACGATAATAATGGCATAATAATGAAAGAACAAATTCTTAAAGATGATAAAACTTTAAATTCTAACAAACATTTAACTCTGGAAATGGGAGACATTTTAAATATCCAAAATAAATAAACAAAGCAACAGAAACAACAAATACAATTAATTATAGTTTTTAAAAAAAATCTTAAAATTTCCTAGTCTTTTCGATCAAATTAACGTTTCAAATTCAGAAATGTTCTTGTTTTTTTCCAGAAAATTTCTGAGCTTAATCTCAAAATTTCTGGATTTTTTAAGCACATTTCTGATTTTTAAAACTCAGAAATTTCCAAACATTTTTCTTGAAAATTTCAGAATTAATTTCAAAATTTCTGGATTTCTGGATTTTTTTTCTAAAATATCAATAATTTTAAGTTCCAGTTTTTTCTAGAAAATTTCAGAATCAATCTCAAAATTTCTGGACTTTTTCTAGCAAGCCTTTGACTTCTAAAGCTCAGAAATGTCTGAGATTTATCTCAACATTTCTTAGTTTCTCCCAGCAAGTTTTCAATTTTTCAAGCTCAGAAGTTTCCAGTTTCTTTCCAGAAAATTTGTGATGCTGATCTTAAAATTTCTGAGTTTTATCTAGCAATTTTTTTTACTTTCAATACTCATAAATTTCTGAGTTTTTCCTAGAAAAAATCTGATTTTAATCTCAAATTTTCTAATAAGTTTTCTCCTGTTTTTCTGTTTTCCAGCCGGTTCTGGTAAAATGCGGTACCAGATGATATCTGCAACCCTGTGAAGTGATTTCTGCCTCCGGTCGCGGCTCTTCTGGTCCCGACTGTCTGTCAGCCTGATTTATTAAATTCATAAAGCAGGAAATAAACGCCCGGCTCTTTACGGTGCCGTCCGTGAATCAATTTCCACTGGTTTTCTGTGGATAAATGAGCTGCTGATATCTCAGAGACAAAGCGCTACATTTTCCTGTTGATGTAATGAAAAAATGTAATAAAAATCTGCCTTTTCAGCAGCAAACCGGCGCTTCACTGTGAACCAGGAGCGGCTGCTTTCATTGAGTTAGTGGAGCGGGATCGGAGGCTGAGGCTAAATAAACAGGGCATGAAGGGAAAATGAGTGGGAGGAAGAAACCTGTTCTTTACAGGGAAACGCGCCCTGGGATGACTGATGTTACAGCTTGGTGATATAAAAATGAAAATCTGCTCTCTGAGGGTTTATCATCTGTTGAACTCTCCATGTAAAGGCAGATTTAGTCCCGCGGCTGCAGCCGATTCGCTTTTATTTCAATAAAAGCAGCTCTGCTAGAAATGGAGGTCAGACGCTTCAGATTTCCTTCATTTGCGTCTCTTTGTCCTTTTCTCCCTTAGGCCAAAAATCACCCAAGATGAAAGGTTTCTGGGGTTAAAATTACTTTAACTCTCCAATCAAAAATCCAAAACTAATTGTATTGTGAATTATTTCTCTGCAGAAATTCAAAAGTATTACCAAATATTTTTGGTTAGTTTCTAGAGGAAATATCTTAGTTCACTTGAATAAGATAAAATTAACTTATAAAAAGCTTTTCAGCAAGATATAGAAGTTTAATAATTAGTTAATTTTGTTCCACTGGCAAATTATTCCCCTTTTAAGATGGGAATAATGTTATGAGTGAAATAATCTGCTAGTGGAACTAGCATTTTTTTAAATCAATATTAAGGGATTTTTTTTACATTAAAAAAATGCATGTACTTGTAAAACTGACTACTTGTATGTTAGTTTTTTCGTACTTGAAGCAAGCTTAGCTTTAAAACATGTTTAAATGTCAGGAACAGATAATCGCCCATCAGAAACCATAAAAACCTGGTAAGATTTTGTGTTTTTACAGTGTTTATCTGCGCAACAATAAGCTATATCTTCATAAAATCAACATTAGTATAACATTTGTTTTAATGTTTACAGTTATTTAACTTTTTTGGAAAATTATTTTTTTTGATGTTTTAGTCTTTAAACTGTTTCCAGCAACAAAAATGAGAATTTTCTTGGTAAAAAGTCACTGAATGTTTGTGGCATGGCTTTCTATTAAAGAATAATTTAAAAAACACTAATAAACTGAAAAATCTTACTGTTGTATTTAACACAAATGTCCCTGCTGGAAGACACACAAACTCATTCGTAGGGCCACAAACGGCCCCCGGGCCACAGTTTGGACAACCTGCTTAACACACAGCTCAGCTTTAAAACACGTTTAAATGTCTGGAAAATGAGCAGGAAAAGCAACGTTTCCCTGCAAACTCCCAGGAGGAACGTCAACATTTTCGGAGCCGCCTCTGCTGACAGGAGATGAATACTGAAAACAAAGCAGCTGGAAAACCTCAGTGGGCAGAAAGTCTGCAGCAGCTGGAGTTTAAACCCAGTTCGTTCCCACTGCTTAAAAATGGAGTTTGGTTGGTTATTTTTCGGGCAATAAATCTTTAAAACCGTCGGAAAGTCAGCTGAGAATGTGGGCCATGAAAACATGCAAAATCACACACACACACGGCAGTGATTATCCAATCAGAGGCTTTTACCAATTAGCTTAGCTAAATCCCAACACCCACTTTTCATTTGTGTATTTGCCTCAATGTTCTGTTTTCTATCTTCTGCAGTTTAGTTTATTTAAAATGAGACACAGTTCTAAAAAAATATTTTGTTGCTTTTTATGGTACTAATTTGATGAACTGAGAAGAAACGTCTGACAAATTTCAACAATAACTTTTCTTCTCTTCTGGTATATTTTAGCTATTACTTTGAAAAAAACAAAAAAACAAAACAAAACATGGTGAATAAAAACAAAAGCTTCAGATCCCTTAAATTCAGTGCTGTTGACCAGAATTCATTATGTAATTTTATTATAAGTTTCAAGTGAAAATATCATAGTAAGCTTGAAATAAACAAAACTTACTCATAAGTACCTTTTCAGCAAGAACCAGGAGCTCTGAAGTCAATAATTCCTTAACATTGATTTTTAAAAAGTACTGGTTTTCTGGCAGATTATTTCATTTATAACTACAAAAACATGTCTTATTATAAGCTAAATAAAAATGACAGTTGAACTAGAACTTTTTCATTAATATTAACGATATAGTAACTGAAAACAAGCTCCTGTATGTTGCTGACGTTACTTGTAAGTTAGTTTTGTCTTATTTAAAGTAAACTAAGAAACTAGACAAAAGTATTTAGTAAAACTTTTTGTTTTTTCTGTTTTGTAGCGCTTATCTAAAATATTGGAAAGAAAATGAGAAGCTAAAATGCCTAACTACTGCGCTTCTTGACACTCTATTGGCTGGACTCAGCAGATCAGCCAATCGGTGGGCGCCATTTTGTTTTTGTTGTTGCTGATTGGCTGAGCCCGAAGAGGAGATCAGGAAGACTGAAGATGTAAGATCCTCACTCGGTAGTGGAGCAAATTAAGGTATTTTTGGTGTTTGAACTGTTAAAATAATCAGCTATTAGCATTTTTTACTGGATCCAAAATCCTTGTTTGTACCGGGGATCCTCTATATTTTACATGTAAGTGTTATAAAATGTAAAATGTTCCTAATTTTGAGCAGTAACCATTGAAAAGTTGTCCTTGTTTATCATCTGGAAGATGATTTTTCTGCTTCTTGTCCAGCTACTGACTGGCTGTTTAGCATAATCTCCACATTACACTGATAAAACACCTTCAAGTGAAATAATTGTATAAAATAAAATTTCCCTCCTCTTGCCTCATCGTAATCTACCACATCCCACTGAACTGCCCTCTGTTGTATTGAAAGCGTTGCATCAGAATGAATTTCTGATTTTAAGTTACAGTTATTGAGAAATGTGAGAACATTTTCCCTGATGGATTTTCTGCTGCTGAACTAATCGAGTGTGCGACCCTGCTGAGGAGGTGCAGGTGTTCAGCTTGTCGCCTGCAGCTCTTTCTCCATCAGCTCACTGCTGTCTGAGTCCCAGCTTTCAGTTCACAAAGGAAAACATACCAGTGGATGGAAAATGACTGGAAGGACGGGTTGGTCTGGTAAAAAGATGCTTGTTTGGCTAACAGGAGGAATGGAGAACAATAAACTTAACAAACGGTCCACATTCACACCGAGGCTTCAGTTGCACTTCTCTGAATGTTTTATAAGCTGATATTTTCAACAGGATTTCAATTCAAAACGCTGTAATACATACACTATACCAGCAGGTGGCGAAAATGGCAACAGTAACAGTGTTTTCATACCTGATAGTCTTGCAAATTCCCCAAGTTTTGATTGGGGAACAAAACTTGCTACATTTTCAGCCACTTTGAATCAAACCAACAAAAACCTTTGAAGAACCTGTTCCCCTCCTCGCCTGTGGGGGCGCTGCACCAAGAACCACTGAAGAAAACGACACAAAAACTCCAGAAAAAGACACGCAACTTCCTTCTTCAACACTTGGAAACACAAATGGAGTGCCGTCAGATTTTAGTCGTTGTAGAACTTCTATTTTGTCGGTAAAAAGCAATGAGTCATGTCTGTGCTAGGCTAATGCGTCTGTTTTGGTTGTATTTACCCAGAATGCCCTGTGTTGTAGTCCACTTCCTTTTGAACAGAACCAGAGTTCACTTCAACCAAACCCAGACCAAGGTTTGTTGGTGGACCAGAGTTAGCTCAGCATTCACCCCTCACCAACCGAGGATGAGGGGTGAATGCCAGAACCGACTCTGGTTCGGTTCGAATGAATATGTGAAAGCCAAGCGGACAGCAGAACGCTCTAAAATCAGGAAGTGAACTATAGTGCGGGGCATTCTGGGTAAATACAAGCAAAACTAAAGTGCTGGTGGGAGAAATGGCTTGTGCTTTTTTACACAACTGCTAAAATCTGACACTTTTTCGCTAGCCTAGCGCTAGCGACGCCACACCAGCTACCATGCTGAATGAACACTTCCGGATTATTTTAAAAATGACAATGTAATAATTTTCCTAATAAATAATAGTTGTCATAATTCACTTCAAAGATTATAATTCAGTAGAAAATTGTGAATTTGACTCACTGGGCTGTAAGGTATTTACAATGCGCCCTCTGGTGGACCAATCATGCAACTGCTCTTCAGGATCCTTGCATCTCTCCATGCTGTTCCTTAGACTTTAACAATCTGGACTGGTTTACGCAGAGAAAACCTTTAAAATGCAGATTAACAACATGGATCTGAAGCGATGCAGCTGCAGTGTTCAGGGTGCCCTGATTTATTCCTCATCAGAAATTGCAGTTTACCAAAAAAAAAAAAAACAAACAGCAAAAGTTTTTACAGTTTCTTATTTTTGTTAAAATGTATTCACACAGAAAGACCGAGAAAATAAAAAAAAAACTCCCTGAGAGTTTTCTAAAAGTGATCTGACTGGCTGCTCGGTCAGCCGAAGCTGAACGAAGTCCTTGGTATCAGGAAACATGACCAAGGCGGTTTCATCTGCACAGCCGCAGACGCTCTCTCCCTTTCACCTGTGTCTCTGTTTACAAAGCAGAGAAACACAAGCCATCTAAATATTGATTGGTTCACGGGGTGAATTTCTGCCTCTAAATGAATTCTGTCAACACACTGTTTGTTTTGCAGCCTGAAAGGCAAATTAATTGACTTTCACACCTTCACACAGGTCTATTATGGAAAACCTCAGCTTTCTGCAAAACACTTTGTTTTTTTTGGCTTTTCTTCAAGTTCCTTTACAACACTGAGTAAATAAAACACTGTAGTGTTCACAGCAACATTTAATGAACTGTTCTGTTTTAAAAAATGACTGCAGTCAACATAAAAAACAATATTTAGATGATACAGGTGGGCAGAGTACCAAAAACTGTACTCAAGTAAGATTAGCACTACTTCTAAAAATAATAAGAAATTACTCAAGTAAGAGTAAAAAAGGATTTGGTAAAAAGTACTAAATAATCAAATTATCAATCATTTAATATTTATAAGTTACATAATCAGATGGACCAAAATATAAAGTTAAGTGGAAATTTTGGTATTTTAATGACAATAATGACAATAATTCATATAAGTAGCAAAAACTAATAAAATCAGCCAAAATAATTTTTTTTATAAATCAGTTTCTTTCATTAAAAGATTATAAAACTTTAACAGAAACTGCAGGTGTGAGTCTGTCTGGTGAATTTCTGATTAAAACGTTTGTTTTTCATTCAGTGGGTAGAAAATCCAGAAATTTTACTTAAATAAGAGTAGAAATACCTCCTAACATCCAAATATACTTTTTATGTTTGACTCTACTGAGAATAACATCCATTTCCTACTAAAACAATAAAATTAGGCGACTTTCCTTGTTTGATTTTAGTTTAATTTTTTGGCGCTTGTGAAATAAAGTGTTACCCCTCTGTTTTATTGTTTTTTGTGTCATTCTGAGTTCATGTCAAGCTGCTGCCTCTCAGATCTCAGTGAGTCGGTGACAGGGTGAGACTGAATCAGCTTCATCAGCACCAACGCCTCGGCGCCGCTGCATCGAAAGCGAAGGACTCACCACGGGTCTCTGGGCTGCGTCTCTAACTCTGGAGCTGCTCCACATCGACAGGCTGCAGAAACACAAACCAGTGGAAAACATTTACTTTTCATGTTGTTTGCAGCATAGTCCAGCAGATAGCTGAATATTTTTCACATGATGTTACCAGAGGTTTGCTTTTTAGGGGGGAAAATCCACTGATAAATCCAAGATGGCGGCCATTTTTCGAGATGGTCGGAAATTTATTTATTTTTTACTAAATTTGCCAATAATTGCCTGACGAATGCTGTTGGTGTCCAATCAAACACATTTCGACAAATAAAAATCATGTTTACTGATTATTTCTTATTTCTGTCCAAATGGCCGCCATGGTTGTCACAGAAAATACATTTTCGCACTAAAATTGACAATTACACAAATGTATTTGGTGTTAAATCATAGCCTACATTTTTAGAACCACAGAAATTATATTTATTTTCTTGATCTTGTGTTTCCCTTTTCTGGTGGACTTTTTCAAAATGGTTGCAAGGGAGAATATATGTTTCAGCAACAGTTACTGCTGAAACATAGTTAGGCTAGGTTTAGGCTGTAGAAATGAATGGAAGTCAATGGAAAGTCCCTGCAAAGATAGCTGTGCAAACACATGTGTGTGTGTGTGAGTGTGTGTGTGTGTTTTCCAGCAGAGACTCTAACGATAACAGATGGTTCGCAGAGGAGCGGGATTCGCTGCACTCAGGCTGATTCAACGGCATTTGAAACCTGAAATTACCTGCTGAAGGTCTGACAGCGGAGGACGTTTCCTCCCCAAACAGTTTCAGATGATTTTTTTTGTTCCCAGCAGGCAAAAATCCAGAGCAGCAGATTCAAATGTTTAAATAATGAACTCCTGCATTAATGTCTGTTGACTTCTTCTTTTTAAACGTTTGTCACACTTCAGTGTTTCAGAAATTAATTTAAATATCAGTGAAAGACGACACCGGTGAACAATAAATGTAGTTTATGTTATATGTATGTATTTGTACTATATATAAGACAAAACTAGCTTACAAGTAACTTTTCAGAAAGAAATCGGAGCTTGTTGTAAGTAAAAGAATCCACTTTTCTAGCTTTATATCATGTTATAATCTTACTCTCTAAACAACATCATGCATAGAGAGCTGCAGGAACTTCTTAAAGAGACAGAGGCCCAATTTCAAAGCGCTAATTTACAAAATCAAGTTTTTTTTAAGTCATGTTCAGTTTTATAACAACTGAAAGTGACATAATTACTTGATTATGCTATAAAATGGCACAATGTTCCTGGAAAATACATAATTCTGCCCGTTTATCATGTCTGTGCACCGACATTTTCTTTTAAATAGAGAATTTTTTTTCATCATTCTCATATTAAATGGTTGTTAGATTAAAGTATCTTTTGAAAATTACATTTAAGCAGGTATTAATTTTTTTTTATCAAACCCACATTTCTGTGTTAAAATCTTTTTTTATTGGTCTGATGATATTTTCTACTCTAAATGTCCTGTTTTCATATCTGTAAGTGGAAA